>NC_089535.1:26956269-27048769 GCF_963924715.1 Thunnus thynnus | reverse complement strand
CTGCTGGTATTAGCAGCAAAGAAAATGCAGTATTATTTTATAATGTGATAGATTTTCAATGATCTCACAAGATGTGAGCTTCTTTATAAAGTTACCTTCATAAACTGTTCTTTAAACACATTTCTGGCTGATTTTCCAGGTTTCTACCCTGAAAGTGAATGATGACTGTTTATTCTGACACATTTAAACTGTGACACTGCCATCAGTCATCAGTTTCCCTCTGGTGATCTGGCCTCATTTTACTGATTGATGTGATCCACAAATATATTTTTTTATTTCATTTTATTTTTTTTGCCCATATTCCCAGCTCGTTTAATTTTCCTCTGTTTACTGTCCAAACTGCTAGTGTGATTTATGGGATGAGAATGCTACAGAGGTCGCTTCGACATACTGTATTTTCATGGGTATTAACTCTTGTTCACTCATATTCAATAAAAAACACATATTTTATATGAAATAGAAAGTGATGACCTCCGCGGGTCAGGGGCCCGGGGCCATGCAGGGGGCAGCTAGAAGGTGCTTGAGAGAAAAAGAAGAAAATGGAAATTCACCTTGCAGCAGCAGTTCAAAATACAACATGAACATATAAATATGTAAAATACTGTACATATATATGGACACAACCCAGAACAGCCAAAGAATCCAAAGAAGTTGGCGCCCAATTAGTCTAACAGCCAATCACATCAGCTCCCCCCATCTGCTGTAATCTGTAAAAGCAGCTGAGAATTTAATGAACAGAGAGAAGAGTTATATACATATCTACATATAATATATACACTATATAGTACCTCAAAGATTCATGTATAGCAGTATAATAATGTCTAATATGTAAATGTACTGAGCTTAAAATATTACTATACAGCATCCCAAAAATGCTTTCAAAGGCAGTGGGTGTTTTATTTTTTACATGTTACAAGTTTAATTTAATTTTAATGTTGTTTTTTTTTGCTTTTTACTGTTTGTTGTTGTGCTGTTGTTCTGTCTGGGACTACAGATGCAAATTAGCTTCAAGCTAACTCTGGTGCAGTGCATCTTTAATGTTTCAAACTGCACACTGTCCCATTCAATAAGTAAATCAACTTGAAATGTTGGGTTTCCACCAGTAACTTATTGCAGCTCTTATATGTCTGAAAGCGATCTGTAAAAAGTCAAATAAAGTTACGCTTACAGGTATGTGATGTAGAGGAGAGTTGAAATAAAATGATTACCCTCTAGTACCTTCAGAGATGTGACCTGTTTCATCAGATGTTCCTCCTGTTCAGAAAGCAGCAGCAGAGAACATGATGAATGTTTTCAAACACAGCTCATAATTTATGTCCATAAAGAGGAGGTTGAGACAGTCTGTGGAGAGCTGACCTAATTTAGTTCCTGTCCGCTTTTTTTTTCCTGCATGTGATTGATATTTCTCTGCTGATCGGCTCTCAGGTCAGGGCTGATCGATCAGTGATGTCAGAGCTGCCTGGCAGTTTAAAGCCTCATGATACAAGTTTGAAAAGGAGGAGTATTCTACTAAACAGAGAGAGAGAGGGAGAGATGCAGGGCTGAATAGGCTGCTGCTAAGATAAATTCAGGCTGAATACCTAGCTACATGGCTGTACTGTTTACAACCCTGCTCAAGTGTTTCTCAGAAAGCCCTGCCAGCTCCACATAATGACCTCTGACCTCCCTGTAGATGAAGACGAGAGGGAAATACTTTTATTAAAGATCTTGTAGTTCTAACAGCAGTAGGAGTAGCAGTTCTATTCCTAAACACCACCTGTTGTCCTCAATCCACCAATCACAGCTGAGCACGAATTTGGACAACCTCCATCATCTTTTCTGCTCCAATGCTTCAGCTGTACAGTATACATACATACATATATATGTAACAAACTACAAAAAAACATTGAAAGTGGTCAAAATATGTTTGTTTTGGTCAGAAACACTGAAGAACAAATTTACTAAGCAGCACTAACAGGTTGCCACAACTCTCCGCCCCCATAGTCCGTATGGCACCAAATATTTTATTTTATTTATTATAAATTTATATATAATTATTGCACTATTTTTCTCTCTAAGAATCAGGTTTAATACTAGGTCTGTATTTTCATTATATCTGGATATTTTTGTGGTGCAACTACTCTATATCAGATGTCATTGTGATTTTTGTTTCATTTCCCATCTTAACCTTCCGTATAGCCCATATAAATCCCATCTGCTTTTTGAAGGTGGATCACTTTTACATTATTTTAATTATTATTATTTATTTATTACTGTTGTTCTATTGTTTTGTTGTCCTTTCTTAAATGTCTATGCAATAAGGAGCACCTTGCAAACATTCACCACATTGACACAGAAACAGGCACAAAAGTCCAATTGTATATAATATATAATTGTACGTTTTGAATGTTGAATATGTGCAGCATTGAGGTTTAGCCTTTAGGCTCTGACTTTGCCCACAAAGAAAGCTCAGCAACGTAGGGAGTGATGATGATGACTTCTCCTTTTAGGGGATGTTGACTCAGTCTATAGGTGGATGGTGGATGGGTTGGATATATGTTGCAGTGAGAAGCGTATCCCCGTATGTGAGTGTAGCAGCCGACTCTTTAGATTCTTTTTAATAGCCTGCAATTAGGATTGTTAAATTGTAATAGATGGGTAGACCTTGCAGTTTTGTTGACATAGCAACATTAATTAAAAGGGGAGAGATTTTTTTAAAATGTTGAAATCTCTAAAAACTGTATGTGAACTCCTGCAGCATCATGCTCACTCCATAATTGCCACACAAGTACATAAACACAGACTGTGTATGTGTGTGTGTGTGTGCGTGCGTGTGTGTGTGTGTGTCCAGCCTCAGTCAGTTTCTCTGCAGCTTATTGCTGAAGGAGAAAATATGAATCTTACTGCTCTTGTCAAGTTTCTGCTGTCAAACCAACTTTTTAGACAAATCTGACATTTTCTCAACTTTCCTCCAGTCAGTGGAGCGTTACTGTCAGAGTGTGTGTGGTTGTGTGTGTGTGTGTGTGTGTGTGCTGTTGTTGAATGCTTGGTTGAACACACAGCCAGAGTTTAGAGTATGTATGTCAGTCTGGGGGGTTTTTACCCAGAATTCTCCAGAGAGTCCAGCCAGGGTCACTGTCTCTCTGGCTTTCAAAGTAGGGATCAGGAGGGGATTCTGTCAACATCCAGCATACCACGAATTTCACATTTCAGCTCAATTACTCGTCTAAGAATAGCTTTTGGGAGGTTTCCTGTTGGAGTACTAAACCTCCCAGTGAGTCTCTGCAGGAGTCAGATGTGCTTGACTCATTTAAAGATTCATTAAAAGAACCAGCAGTGAAGGGTCCAGCTGAGCTCAGCTCAAAGTGTTCATTTGACTTCTGCTGACATGAAATGAAGTTTTACAGAATTCATTGTGAAAACTGTTAGTTATTATCTCTCTATGAGGGCTTTATAAGCCATAGTTCATTCTGGCCTTTTGGAAACATCCTGCTTCACAAAGTTCTCCATTAAGCCTCTCACAAGCAAAAGAATCTGTAGCTTCTGTTTGCATTTATTCAGTGAATTCAAGACGCAATTAAACATGTCTAAAGTAGCAACCAGGGTGAGTCTTAATACAATTAATGTAGAGAAATGCTGTTCTATAGCAGTGTGACAGAAGTTCCTTTTTTTATTTTCCACATTTTGGGGAAGGAAATATAAATTATAATGATACTCCAGCCACTGTGCATATTTTTCAAAAGAGACCAAAACCTTTTTTGGACATATTTGTGAAAATAGTGTTAAAGCTTCAAGCCTCTATGTGGGCATGTCCCATCACAAAGGTTGACTGACATGTGAGAGCTAGTGTTGCTAGGAGACCTGCTGTTAATTTTTGTAATGCGGTACTGACTGCAGAACATCATACTGAATATCCCATGAAAGTTGATACCAAGCAGCAGTTACCACGGCATGAGGCTGAAGGCAATGCAGAAGTACCTTAAAGTGCCCCCCAACAGACACCAGACGCTCCAACTGACTTCCTTTCAAAAAGACTGTTTGGGTGGCAAACAAATCCAAATGGGGAAAAGGCAGAAGGCAAAGTTTCCAGAAACTGTCCACAGTTAGTACACAAGAACTGCTCAGTGGGAAACTAAGAACAAATACACTAGGAGCACTGAGATAATACGAGGGAAACAACAAGGAATGGCAAGAAGTCTGACTTCCAAAATCTACGATGAAGACAATCTGGCAACTAAAGAGGGGAAACACTGGGCTTCAAATACACAGGGACTGATTAGTAACTAAACACAGGTGAGTGAAATGAGACACAGGTGAAACACATGAGGCAATCAACAAAGGTGGGAAAATGCTGGAAGTAAAAGTAACAAAACACAAACAGAAGACATTTCAAAATAAAATAGGAACTAAATTGAAAATCTGAACACAAAACATAGAAAGTGCTAGCAGAACATGACAAATTCAGGCCTGAGTGTGATTATAGATGCAATATTAGTAAGTTTGATGTTACTTGAGTATGATATCTGCCCTATTAGCACATTTAAGCTAACATAGCTAATGTTAGCCCAACATGTGCACCGCTTGGTGTTCCCAGTAAGCTAGCATTAGCTTGGGTCCGGGGTAGCGGGGTGTGTTTCCAGAGTGTGAAAGGCAACGCCCAACACTCCTTATTTGGACAGTCCTGGCTCTAAAGTTAAAAGATGATGCCGACATAAACTGCATGTCTGGGCCTCAAACCAGCTCCAAGGCAAACCGACAGGTGATGTCACACCTCCCTACATCCATGTTTATATACAGTCTATGGTTGATATTAGGGCTGTCACGATATCAGATTTTCACAACACGATTATCGTGGCCAAAAGAATTCACGATAACAATATTATCGCAATATCTATAGAAAATTTGGAAAAAATAGATAAATAATGCTATCAGTCAAATCATCTTTAACTTTGTTTATTGTGTGTTTTGCCTCTCCTCTGGCAAATTAATTACTCTCAAAATACGAGTTTAGGGACATGGAAAGAGAGTTGGTAACCATAACTGTACATACTACAGAAAGTTAATATTCTACACGTTTTTCTAATGGTGTATCTAGCCATCTTCCAAAAAAAAGGCTATTTAGAGAGACCAAATAACCCCTGCTTCAGAGTAACTGAAGCATAAATACATTGTAGTGCTTTGTTCCCCTGCTGAAACTAAACTTTGTGCATATAAAAGAGTCAAAACAAGTTCTATGGTGGAAAAGCAGTTCATATAAAAAGTAAATCACAGCAAACTATTTATATTTACATATTTCCATGGTGTGGTTTTATAAAGAGCAATAAAGCAGCATATGGTCATTTTTGGAATTTCATTGGCTATTTGAAGCACCAGTCATCGGCAGAATCTGTTCCTTTTGGCTCAGTCTTTACATGAAAGACGAGGTGCAGGCACCTCCATTCAGTGCAGACTCTTGTTGGGTATTGTAGGCTGTGGACAGGACATGGAAGCTCCTTTTGGGTCCAGTGAGGTGTCAGTTGAAAGGTCAGAGTGCAGCTGCCATTTTGATACTGAGATGTTGCTAATATTTACATGCTAACGTGAGTTATGACGGAGAATACATGGGAAGATGAGGACATGGAACATTAAGGGGTTTTAAGAAACGCTGGATTATTTACACAATATTATCATATGTGAATTATTAACATAGTATCAATATTTAATTTTTTAAAGACCATGGTTATCACCCCTAGATGATACAAGATATTTTTTCCTTTTTTTCAACAACACCAGTTAGTGCAGTTAGTGATGTTCCTTTACAATATTCAACATTTGGGAGGATCCATCATGCTATTTTTATTCCACTCGAAAAATGGAAGCTAGCAAGCTAGCTTGCTAATGTTAGCATCGATTCCCACTAGAGGGCACTTTCGTTGTCTGAGTCATCTGCAGCTCTTGCACACTTAGCATAATGTTCGTCCCACATTATTGAAAGGAGGGGGTCTAGTTAGCTCTTTTTCATGGATGGAGTTGTGGTGAAAGCCAAGGATTCAACATGATGTACGGAGTGTTCAAATCACAAGTGGAACAATGGCTAATGACGTTGCTCCCCTAGCTGTTATATTTAGGCCTTTGGAATTGAAGTGATATTACAAAAAATGTTAAATGACCATTCAGATAGATACTACGCCAATGAAATCACAGTACTGATATTGTTGGTCAATACTGAAATTCATACCCCCAGGAAAATGCCATTATCACTGCAGAAAAGTAAATCAAAATATATATATTCTTTTTGTTGGTTCAGTTTTGACCAAATAAATAAGCAATTCAAAACAAACACCAACAATTTATTGTAATTCGGATGTAATTGAGGCTTTAAAAATCGGAGTGGTTGTATTTGTTGGTTTGAGAGAGACTTTCTGGTTTCTGATCATTCTGTGGTTTTGTCTTTCTTTCATTCATTCATTTAGTCATTTGTTCATTCGTATGTTGGGTCAGCTAGTTATTCGTGCAGTTATTCTCTACACAAAGCACACACTTTGTGAAATCATCCATTCATCTTTTCAATATATTTATGCTTGAAACACCAGCTGTTCTGACTGTCACACACCTGTGATGATGTCATACAACAGCAAATAATTACCGTTAAACATCTCAGATTCCTTCGCTCTGATGTTTGGTGTGGAGCCATCGTTGAAAGGGGATTACACCTTCAGAGACAGAAACAGAGACATAATTATCGGTTTGTTGTTGTTCATCAGCTCTGTTTCATACTTGAACTGTCTTCTCCTCTGAATCAAATTACTCCAGTGTCGCCTGAAGCTCTGCCCACCTCATCAGGAGCACAACTCCTAATTAGACAGAGCAGCAAACAGCCAAGCTCTGACTGGACGGAGTCCTGTGAGCTGGAAGTCATGAGATTTAACTGAAAACATGCCTTTTTTTCTGTAGAATGTTCCTGAGGATTTCTGTCTGTATTCTGAGATAAATAAACATATACTGTTGAGTATACTGTTTTACTGCAACAAAGATAAAACAATGATTTTATATTTAGTATTCAGTAACTACAGTTCCTATGATGCTTGCTGTCTTAAAGGCAGAAAGTAAGAAAGAATTTTGTTTTGTTGTTCTTTTACTGACTTTTTTAATATGTATTTGTATATGTACATTATCATATAATTCGTTAAGTAAAACATTTTACCATAAATTAGGTTTATTAACTTTTAAAATCAAATGGTGCTCTAAATGTATTAAATGTATTCTCTGCATTTATAGCAGTCTAGTAAATAATACATTATGATGAAATTAGTTATTATGCCTTGCATAGTAACTGTAGTCCAACAAATAAATTAAACGTACTAGAAAAGATTTATTAATATTGCATTGCACTATTTAAAGTCACATTTAATTAAGATAAAGTGGTATTTGTATCTTAACAAAGTAGAGCGCTGTCCTTTACTGCCTTATTTTTTACTTATGTCCAATTCAAGACTTATGTCTTGAACTGGACATGTTAGAGAATATTAGCTGTATATTAAAATGTAGCATAAATATTTTTTTTAGATCCTAAAAACATGTGGAGGTGGTTGTTTTTCAGCCCTGAGTACTGTCTGCAGGTCTTCCTCTCAGGTGGTATACAAGCACAATAATCTCTACCAAAAACAAGCTGTGCCCTCATTTCATACTACATACTAACTGTATAAATTATGTACTACAATATATACTAATCTTTATTGTATAGTGTTTTTTGCAGTTGGTATACAGCATACTACATGGTTTTCTACTAGCAGATGGAATGTAATACATGCAACTGCAAAACAAAAAGACAAAGACAAAAAGGTATTTTCAATTATTCCATTGTTATTTTTTGTTTTCTTAGGTATTCTTAAACCTATTAATTTCAGTGTTTTCCAGCTGTGAGTTTTTTAATGGTTTCCTTTGTGTATTGCACTGTGGGAGGGGTAGTGTTCATCAATAGCACCCTCAAAAATCAAGAGCTTTTAGTCTACAAAACAACTGTTTTAAACTTAATTTTGAGTTGAGACGGTACATACTCAAACACTGCTAACAATTAGTGTGTATGGATTTGGGAAACAGCTACAGGGTACGGTACCCTGTATGTAGCCTACGAGGCGTATCTAAGGGCAACAATACCCTGGCAACTGGACAGTCAGAGGACACCATTTAGAGAGATTTTAGACTAAATCAGAATGAAACTGTAAAAGTAGGGGGAAGGGGGCAGAAACAGGCTTCTAAAATGAGAGGGGAAACATCATAGCTCCCCATCCCCAGTGGAAATTTCATCCTTGAGTGATCTATATAATTATGCAAGATTATGTGGTAACCATGGTAACATGTATGCACGTCAGCAGGTGAGTGTTGTGTTTTTTCCCATATATAAGAAGGTAAAAAGTAAAACAGAGGTGTACTTTTGCTTTTTGAGTTATTGAAAAAAAAATCTGACAGTAATTAAAAAACATCAGCCTACATCACATGTAAACAATAAAGTAACTCAGATTTTGTTCTCCACCTTTCGTATTTTTCATATTTTTTTTAATATGTTTTGGACACTGGGAACCAACTGCTCAAACATACCTCTGTCTGTACTTCCTATATATTGAACTAAAACCTAACAGCTGTTTATTTTCTGAAAACACACACACACACATGTACACACACTGCATGTTGCAGCATGGTGTTGCATGTTGTATTGCACAGCAAATAGAGACAGTCTGCCCTCCGTGTGATTGCTCCTTACCCAGAGGACATTAACACACACGCACACACACAAGCACATACACACAGTTGATGTGATTGCAGCTCTCACCCAGAGGACATGAACAAACAATCACAGATTGAATTCAGGGAGTGTTTACTCACCTGGCCCTGTGTGTGTGTGTGTGTGTGTGTAGGTCACAGGGTGGATGAGGTGTTCTGTATGCAGCTCTCACTGCAGCTCTGCATACTGAAACGGAACACAACCCACTGAATTAATTCCAGTTTCAGTTTAAAGTTTTGTTTTTCTTTAAAGCTTTTTTATCCATCGATTGGGGAAAACTGCAGTGGTACAAAGAGTCAAAGTACAGCTAGAAATACAAAAAAACTGACTGTATTTCTTCACTGAAATGCACCAGTGCCATGTCCTGCATCAGCATAATAGGAGGCTTTGTTGTTTCCTTTCATTTGTTAACTTAATTAACTACAGATTGCTAATTAAATTAACTTCACGGTGCATTTTCATAACTTTGAATTTTAAGTAACTCATATGGTAAGCCCAATTGTAACCTACTTGAAGGTCCAGTTTGAAGTAAACAGTAGCAATAGTAGAAGTATGAGAAATGTAATCATTATCAGCATTAGAAGAAGTAATATTAGCAGTATTGTTCTGTTATCGTCTAGGCTTCGCCCTCTAAGAGCTGTCGCTGTTGGGTTTATCTCTGCAAGCATACACAGTCGTGAAGATTTATTTCGCACCATTGTGCTCGCACAATTGCCCCTCTCAGTTCCACATCCCCGGCTTGGCCTGAGATCTGCTCCCCATTTTTTCTTCAGTGTTTGATGCAGTCACCTGTTAAGGAAGTGAAGAAAGAAGATATGTCTTTGGCTCAGCGTCTCACCCATGGATCATTAAAGATCATCAAAGAGAACTGGATACAGTGTCGGAGGCGGTGCCCTGTTCATTCCTGTGAAAGTTGCTCAGTGGCGCATGAAGCCAAAAAAACACTTCCTGCTGTAAAGAAATTACACAAATTAAAACATACTGCGCATGCTCTGAAGGCCCAATCCACCCACTGAGCATACTCACCAGGGACTTCTGCCGGCTGAGACAGCTAACTTCCAGTTTAGCCCCCTGGATGACTTGAATGGGGATAAAACGGTTCAATCATGTGACTCTTCTAGACTTTCAAAAGGTGCTCGGAACGAATGGATAAAATTCTGATAGTGAAACGAGTCATTCGCAGGGGTCATGACTAGGGATGTGCAGAGAGCCTAGTATTTGTATTTGTATCTATATTTGTTGAGGCAGCAAAATTATTTATATTTGTATTTGTATTCGAATAAAAGTGGAAATAGGCTTGAAAATCCTGTTTTTGTTTTTATTACACTTTTAATTTTAGGATATTAGTGTGTTAAAATAAATGTTTATGAATAAACTGTTATTAAGGAGGTCCCCACACCGAGTCTTTAACTTGAGTCTCCCAGATCATAGACGACTGTGACTACTGAGCTAAAACTTTGCTCATAGCAATCGCATAGACAGACCTGCATGTATTTATACACCCATAACACAGAGACAGCACATTATGTAAGGCGTAGGGAAGAACTTCAAAGGCGATAATTGCTTTGCACTTTTCATTTATTGCCTAATTTTTACAACATAACTTTGTGGATAGGAGAAGGGGAAGAGTCCCTTGGAAGCACTTCACACATGTCAGTAGCTCAGCTTTATCTCTGGGAAACGCCCTCAAGTCCGGGAGTGATGTCCAAATAAGGAAATGTGCATCATGTAGCAGGTGGATGTGACCTCCACACCCATTGTGAGATGTACCTCAGTGCAGAGTATGCCAGGATAGCGCTCACTCCCGGGCCGTGTGCTCCTTCTGTGTTCACCTGCCCATCATGGAGCTACAGTGGCGAGCAGATGCCCTCTCAGCACTGCAAGTAGAAGGTGATGGAGACAGCGCCTGGGCTAACCTTGCAAGCTATACGGTCGAAGAAGCACTGGAAATATTTCAACTGACCCAGCCTGGTAGGGGTGCACAGTGCAGTCCGATGGCTCAGCTCCCTCCATCGCTTGCTCTCCCCTCTCCACAATGGGAGACCTGGAGTTCGTCAGCGAGAACGGAGCCCCGCATGTGTGACTGTCTCCCGCCTCACCACGGCCCATCGGCCAACTGTCTGCCAGCATAGGCTCTCTTCCAAGACCTCCCAGGCATCATTAGGCTTCAGCAGATGTAAACCTACACCGCCTTCTCCTTGGGATCATGTCACCGCCTGCCTCACTTATCGCGCTCATCAGTGTGCCACCCAGACAGCAACAGTTTATAACATCATACTGCTCTTCTCCACTGTCTCTGCCATGGCTGCACAGCCCAGTGCACACCGTCTGGAGATGGCAACAGACATTGAGAAAGTGATGACAGCTATCCTGACCCTCTCCATGGCTGCAACAGTGGCGCAGGCCCGGATCAAGGCATGGCTGATGGTACTGCATCAGTAAGCTCCATGCTGTCCTGCTACCAGGGGCCAACTCCCAGCCTGCACCTGGTCTAAGCCAAGCCACCTTGCAAACCGCGGCGGCAATGATGGGATGCAGGGAATGTGGTTTTTTTTAATGGAAACTGCCAGACACAATTGTCCGTTTCAGAACCACCCACCCGTCACTAAAGATCAATTTGTTTCCACTGTGTACAGTGGAAATAAAGGCAGTCCACGGTGCTGAAAGTGCTGGAACACCTTGCCCCACTACTGACAGAAAAGCATGTGGTGGTACAGACAGACAACATGACAACAGTGCTGCTTGAAGGTTGTGATCCCTTTTAAAATTTGCTCTGTTTCTGCATAAATATGACCTAAAATGTGATCAGATTTCCATGAAAGTCGTAACACTAGATAAAGAGATATGAATTCAACAAATGTGAGACAAAATCCTTTTACTTGTTTGTTTATTTATTGAGGAATGATCCAATGTTAGATATTTGTTCATGGCAAAAATATGTGAACCTCTAGCATTATCAATTCAATTGAAGGTAAATTAGAGTCGGGTGTTTCAATCAATGGTTTGACAATCAAGTGTGGGTCTGGGAGGCTCTGCCTTATTTGAAGCAGAGAAATTTGGGTCTCCACTATCAAAGCCTGATCTTCACAACACAGGTTTGTGGAAATGTGTCATGTCTCGAACAAAGGAGATTTCTGAGGACCTTAGAAGAAGAGTTGTTGATGTTCATCGGGCTGGAAAGATTTACAAAACCATTTCTGAAGAGTTTGGACAGTCGACTTTCAGGCAGATCGTGTACAAATGGAAGACATCCAACACCATTGTTACCCTCGCCAGGAGAGGTTGAACAACAACGATCACACCAAGAGCAGACGTGTAATAGTCCGGGAGGCTACAAGGGACCCCAGGGTAACATCGAGGAAACTAAAGATCTCTCTTGCAGTGGCTACAGTCAATGTTCATGAGTCCACCATCAGGAGAACATTGAACATCAGTGGTGTGCATGGCAGAGTTGCAAGGAAAAAAGCCACTTCTCTCCAAAAAGAACATTGCTGCCGTCTACGGTTTGCTCAAGACCACGTGGATAAGCCAGAAGGTGATTGGAAAAATGTTCTGTGGATGGATGAGACCAAAATCAAACTTTTCGGCTTGAATGAGAAGTTTTATGTTTGGCAATGAGCAAACACTGCATTCCAGCATAAGAACCTAAACCCATCTGTGAAACATGGTGGTGACATTATCATGGTTTGGTGGAGTTTGCTGCCTCTGGACTTGAACAGCTTGCAATTATTGAAGGAGCTATGGGTTCTGAGTTGTACCAGAAAATTCTACAGGAAAATGGCAAAGTATCTGTCTGTGATCTGAAACTCAACAGAAAGTGGGTCATGCAGTAAGACAACGACCCTAAACACACAAGTCGTTCTACCAAAGAATGGTTAAAGTAGAAGAAAGTTAATGTTTTGGAATGACCGAGTCAAAGTCCTGACTTTAATCATATAGAAATGCTGTGGAAGGACCTGAAGTGGGCAATTCATGCAAAGAAGCCCACCGACATCCCTGAGTTGAGACTGTTGTGTAAGGAGGAATGGACTAAAATTCCTTTATTAAGCCAATGTTCAGGGCTGATAAACAGTTTGGTTGAAACTGTTGCTGCAAAAGGGGAAAGCAAGGGTCCACGTACTTTTGCCTTAAACAAATATGTAAGATTGGATAATTTTTCTCAATAAGTAAACGAAAAAGTTTAATGTTTTTTGTCTCATTTGTTTAATTGGGTTCCCTTTATTCAGTTTTAGGACTACTGCAAAAATCTGATCACATTTTAGGTCATATTTATGCTGAAATAGAGAAAACTCTAAAGGGTTCACAAACTTTCAAGCAGTACTCTGTATATCTGTGTGGGACAGGTTAGGGAAAGCAGAGGTGGATCTATTTGCCTCATGAGAAGATGCACAGTGCACGTTATGATTCTCCATGAGCGCACTAGATGATCTTCTACTGCGAGTGGATGCCGTCTCTCACTGGCCGTGGCCCAAAGCTCCTTTACACTTTTCCCCAGTCCCCTGATTCCTTGCCTTCAACCATGTATTCAGGTTATTGGCAACTCTTGCAGCACAGAAATGCATTCTCACAGACGGACAGCTCAATCCTACACTCCAGTGATAGGCCAGCAGTTATGGGCCTAGGCCCTGAATGGGAGTATGTGGAGAGATTAGGGTTGCCCCCTGCAGTGGTATGCATTATCCAGGGGGCCCCTTCTACTACAGCCTGTTCTCAGCGCTGGGCTGTGGAGAAGGGCTCAGATCCCACATCGTGCCCTTTATCTTGTGTTAACTTTCATCCAGCTGTTAGTACATAGAAATCTGGCTCTATTTACATTTAAAACATATGCTGCAGCCATTTCATCCTTTCATGAAGGCTATGAAGAGAGATCTGTTTTTGTGCACCTGCTGGTTAAGCACTTCCTAAACAGAGTCAGAAGACAGAGATCTGTCATGCACTCTTGGCACTGCAGTGGGAATTACCTCTGGTGTTACACACTCTGGGTGGACTGCCTTTCGAGTCACTTCCGCAAATCTCTCTCAAGTTACTGTCATTAAAGACAGCACTTCTCCCAGCCCTGACTTCAGCAAAAAGAGTAAGTGACTTATGTGCGCTCTCGGTCTCCCCGTCTTGTCTCATTATCAGAGAAGACGGGAGCACAGCCACTCTGCAGCCAAATCCCACATTCATGCCCAAGGTCATAACCAGCTCTTTTAGATCAAGAGATATTCCCCATGGACGGTTTCTTCAGTCCTCCTCACAGGAGTGAAAGAGAAGAAACGTCACACCAACTCTGCCTTGTGCGTGCACAGCAGGCCTCAGACAGAAACAGCAGCTATTTGTACATTACAGAGAGCATTCGCAGCAGAAGCCCTTGATGAAACAGCACTTCGTCCAGTGGCTGTGTGATGCTATCACATGTGTCGCAGTGGGGGTAGATCCCCCGTATCTGTGAACACTCTGTGAGGTCTTTGTCCTCCTCCACAGCTCTTCTCAGAGGAATGGCAATGGTAGAAAATTGTGCAGCAGCATCATGGGCTTCACGTCGTCCTTTTATTCGGTTCTACCTGCGCGTCATGACTGAGCCCTCTCTGACTCATTCTGTGTTGAATGTGCTCAATGGTCAGTGACACGCTCTCAGCTCTGGACACATTACGCGCACACACTCATCTTGGTAGAGAGCCATTATATGTGCCTCAAGCTGGCATATACTAAAAACTCTCTTTTAACTTGTTTGTAACAACTGTCCATGCCCGCTCTCCCAACATAAGTTCACTGTGTGTGAAATGTGTGCTTGTGCACTCACTGTGCGCACCTGCACTTGCCATGTGGTATCCTCCTCTACTCACATCATCATGGATTAGTGAGCTATTCACCCTCTCGTCCCTGCTCTGCTTGTGTTTGGGACTTTTTACGGTGCATAATTATCGTCCCTGTTCTCTCACAGCAATGGGAGTGTCATGTGAATGAAGTGTAACGCTTTCACTCTGACTATTCACACAGGGCCTATAGTGGAAGAGGACCATGGCACAGCTTATGTCATTTTATCTTATGGTGCACTGCACTTATGGGGCTGTTAACTAGTGTGTGTAAAATGCATGTGGACTGTGGTGGTTCAGTGGAGCATTGACCACATCCATCTTTGCCCTTATCCCAATAGTGACAGCTCTTAGAGGGTGAACTTTGGTTACATAGCGTAATGCCCACTAAGATCCAGGGCCCACTGCTCCACCAACGTCAGCTGAAGAAAAAGTTGGCTTATTTGGGAGCAGATCTCAGGTCTTATATACTGGGGATGCAGACCTGAGAGGGGCACTTGTGCATAAATAAATTGTGTATAAATCTTAACAACTGTGCATGTGCGTAGTGATAAAAGCAACAGCTCTTCGAGGGCTATGCCTATACTCATAGAATCTGGGGTTACGGCATGTAACCAACATTACTGTGTTTACTGTCTTATTTAAGTTTCCCTCAGACACTTCTGGTTCTTGTCATTATCACTGCTGTTTAGGTTATTATCTGTACTTATTCCATGTTATCTTCATTAGCTTTCTGCAGACCTCCCTGCATTTTCCTCATCTCCTCTGAGGGGAAAAACAGACAGAGGCTCACGGCCTTTTTGAAGACGGTGGAGAGGCCATGGCTTTGCTTGCCCTGCTGCTTTACAATGTCAGCTACATCTGAATACAAAGCAGCAGCAGGAGGATTTCTGCTCCCAACACTTTCTGCTCTTCTCAGAAAGAAAAAAAGCAGAGGTGTTACAGAGCAGCCTGAGGCTATTTCACCTCTAATTCACACAAGGAAAGAAAGTACATCTGAAACCTGCTTAATTGATCCATGGAGCCCATTTAGTTCAGTCAGCGCTATTAAAGAAATGAAACTCACCAACTTAATGAACACAGCAAACTGTGGTCCAGCTGCTCTGTCAGCAGCATGTGAAGAGTGGACAACCAATAATAATATACAATTTAGATCTGATGTCGGCCAATGAGATGGTTCACTTTGGAGACAAACTTAAGCATCACAAACACATCTGAAATAACAATAAAAATAATAATAAAAATAATAATGATAATAATAATGCAATAGTTGCAGCACTAATAGTAGCTGTTGCTGCAGGAACAGTAGTATTAGTAGCAGAAGTAATAGCATTAGCAGCAGCAGTAATATCAGTAGCAACAGTAATAGCTTAGCATCAGTAGTAATATCCGTAGCAGCAGTAATAGCAGTAGCAGCAGCAGTAATAGCAGTAGCAGTGGCAGCAACATCAATAGCAGCAGTAGTAGTAATATTAGTAGCAGCAGCAGTAATACAGGTTGAATCAGTAATATCAGTAGCAGCAGCAGTGGCAGCAACATCAATAGCAGCAGTAGTAGAAATATTAGTAGCAGCAGCAGTAATAGCAGCAGCATCAATAATAGCAGTAGCAGTGGCAGCAACATCAGTAGCAGCAATAGTAGTAATATCAGTAGCAGTAATAGCAGTAGCAGTAGTAGCAGTAATAGCAGTAGCAGCGGTAATATCAGTAGCAGCAGCAGTAATAGCAGCAGCAGTAATAGAGGTAGCATCAGTAATATCAGTAGCAGCAGCAGTAATAGAGGTAGCATCAGTAATATCAGTAGCAGCAGCAGTAATAGCAGCAGCAGTAATAGAGGTAGCATCAGTAATATCAGTAGCAGCAGCAGTAATAGAGGTAGCATCAGTAATATCAGTAGCAGCAGCAGTAATAGTAGCAGCAGCAGTAATAGAGGTAGCATCAGTAATATCAGTAGCAGCAGCAGTAATAGCAGCAGCAGTAATAGAGGTAGCATCAGTAATATCAGTAGCAGCAGCAGTAATAGAGGTAGCATCAGTAATATCAGTAGCAGCAGCAGTAATAGCAGCAGCAGTAATAGAGGTAGCATCAGTAATATCAGTAGCAGCAGCAGTAATAGAGGTAGCATCAGTAATATCAGTAGCAGCAGCAGTAATAGAGGTAGCATCAGTAATATCAGTAGCAGCAGCAGTAATAGTAGCAGCAGCAGTAATAGAGGTAGCATCAGTAATATCAGTAGCAGCAGCAGTAATAGCAGCAGCAGTAATATCAGTATCAGCAGCAGTATTATCAGTGTTAGTAGCAACAGTACTATAGCAGTAGAAGCACTGGGAGTAGCATTAGTAGCAGCAGTAATGGAAATGGTAGCAGTAGCACTCATGGCAGATGGTATGATATATTATGGTATAAAGATTATTAATAGTAGTAACAGTAATCTAACTTGCAGTCTAGTGAAAAGTGCTAAGGATCAACTCCAGTGATGTTGTTCCTGTTGTTGAACCTGTTGTTGTTGAGGAGTATTAACTCCAGGTAGAGACTTGCTGTCATCCTTCATGCATGATTTGCCTCTTTGTATCTCTGTGGGAGTTGTTCCAACATGGATTTAACTTCATTTATGGATGAACTTCATCATGGATTTAACTTTGATACAAAATATTCATTTCCACGGAGACCTCACATCCAACTGTGTCCTGCCAAAGTGGCTAATTAGTTAATGAAGCACATGGCGACACTGCACCAGAGAGGGGGAGAGAGCGACAGAGAAAGAGAATCTATGGAGGAATTTGGCAAACATACATTGATTAAATCTGTCCATTTCTTTCTCTCCCTCTCTCCCTCCTTCTGTCTCTCCTCTCTTCTCCTCTCCCTCCTCCCTCTCAGTAATCAGTTCTGCTGTAATCAATTAGCAGGATGAGGAGCAGCAGAGGGAACAGGTGCAGCTAAATGTTAATGAAATCCTCTGTGGCCGTTGTCTCAGTAACACTGGCTGAATATTTAAACTGCTCGTTGGCCCGATGACTTACACCACAGCTGATGGAGGGAAACACACACCTTCAGTCTGTGTGTGTGTGTGTGTGTGTGTGAATGTGTGTGATACAATCTGTACATGTGTAAGTGGCCGTCTGGTTCTGCACTGCGCATGTTTTGTATTAAATGAGAATCCACTTCAGTACATGCTGTTGCTGAATATTGGACCAGACATGTATTAGTACATCTCTCTGTACTATCTGACATCCCTACCCAGTCTGTTGCACTCAGCCCCAAGCCCCCTGCTTCCTGCTGAAGATTAAAATTTAAAAAATAAAAAAAAAACAGCGCCCAAATATATAATTTAGTTTCTACAAAAAAGCTTCTAATTTCCTAAACCAGCTGGGTATTGTAGTTTTTTTTTTTTTCTTTTTATTAGCAAATGCTACTCAAGCGAGTGGAAGTATTGCATTTTCAGCAGAAGATTAATACACATTTGGTGCTCGTGTGAGTGTTTCTGGAAGCAGGGCGGTGTGTTTGTGTGGGATTCAGACTTAATAAACTACAATCTGTGTGTTCACGGTAATAAAGCAACATGTCATCCGGTGCAACAGTGTGAGGTAGACAATGAAACTGATGAAAAGAAAATCTGAACTGTGGTTCAACTCAGCTCTTCTGCCAAACAGCAAACACTGGATGTACTAAGAGTACTGGATAGCGTGTTCCAAAATGATGCTCCACTCATTCCACTGATGATAATAATAATCGCTCACCGAGGGGGTACGCTAAAAAAAAAAATGCTCTTCAGGCTTTGCTCATTTTTGGTACCATAGAGCATGAACATTACACAATGTCTACACATGCTGCGTAGTGAGAGCAGCACTTTAGCAGAGCAGCATTTTCAGTTCTTCATCAGTGTCTACACGAGATTCGTTCAGGAGCAGTATTGAGTGTAAGTCAATCATGCTCTGGTGGCGCTGAGAGCCCAACACTCAACCAAGCAGTTTAAATAGAAGAAATTGGAATTGAAGTGTAAAAACTCCTGTTTGGGTTGCAATTATGTGTATATACTTGTACATTGTAAGTGAAACATACAAGCCGATATACAGCCTGTGTTGATAGTGGTATTGATTAGAATAGAAGCGTATCTGTTATGTCAGACATGTGTGAGATAGATGACAAAAAAACGGCTGAATTGTTGAATTGCAGGTTATATTACTGTAGATGCCAGATGACTGCTGCCCTAACAGTATGCAGTTCTTCAAGACTTTAAATTTTCATCGGACCTAATAGCTCAAATAAATTTGGCAAGCGTGTGTGTGACCTGCAATCACCCTAACCCTACATAACCTCACAGCTGGGTGCCATTCACAGGGGCTTGTGCATTATTACTGCAGCCATCAATATAGGATGTTAATATTTGACATTGTGTCTATTAATACTGTATATAACAGAGCCAATTTAAGATTATTTTATTGAATACACTTCCTGATTTTGTCACAGAATTTCTTCCAACGTCACTGATAATGATGAAGTGAGATAGTGGTAATAGAGGTAAAGAGATAATACATGAGACATTAAAGAGAAAGAGGTCGAGACAGGTGGATGCAACAGAGAGAGAGAGAGAGATAGGGATGGATCAAATATGTTTTTTCTACTTTTCTAATTCATTAATCTTCATTCATTAACGTTCAGCCCACCTATCACACACACACACACACACACACACACGTACACACACACACACACACAGGGTCATACTGAGTCTATCAGCAGGATGGTTGATGGCAGCTGCCTCACAGAGCAGAGCACACTGGGGGCCGAGCAAACATCTGCTGTGTGTGTGTGTGTGTGTGTGTGTGTGTCAGAGGTGGGTTGTTAACATGCAAATAAAGCAATTAAAATTCATGGAACACACACCCAAACATACACAGAAACACACACAGACACACACACACACACACACACACTCTCAGAAATATATGCAATAAATATACACAGATACACACTCGAGCACGCAGCGAAATTCAAACCACCACACCCTTTAACTGGAAGGATTCAGTAACACACACAGACACCAGCTCAGCATCAGACTCATCCGAACAAAAATAGAAACACAACAGAAACCAGATGTGCTTCTCTGCCGATCCCTGATCAGACTTAACAGTCCAGTTTCACACCTCGCTGTGATGAAAACACAAACATAGTCAAACATACTCACTGTATCTTGATGTTACATGGTGATGACAGGTGGTTGAAGTCATTTTAGATAGTTTGCTGGCTACACAGCAGCAGGCAGCTGTTCACTGCTTCCTCAGTCAGAAGATTATTTGCATCTGGTTTAACTTACTTAATCTTTGTTTCTTCTTGTCTTCCAGAGCATCAAGGTGTCATGGCAGCCACCTCCGCGCAGCGCCCAAAACGGCATCATCACCGCTTACAAGATCAAATACAGAAAGACCGGTCGCCGTGGAGACCAGGAGGCCATAGAACCCAACAACTTCTGGTATTTGTTCACAGGTGAGGCTCCGCAGGTGGATTCATTCTCTTTCATTTAGTTTGACTTTGGAAGTTCAGCTGAAGTTTTAAAAGAAAAGATCAGTAATTTCTTTTAACAGCTGGGAACTGTAGTTTTTAGTGATTGTTACTGAGACTGGAGGAAATAGTACATTTGTTTGGGACTATTTTCAGCAGTGGATTAATACACATTTAGTGTAGAGATTTTAATCGTTTTTTGGACAACAATGTAGCTACATGGCACAGAAGAATAAGCAGTAACAGGCTTTTAATACACACATAATACTTAATACTTGTTAGCAGGATTAATTCATTGTAGGATTTGTTGGCAACAAGAAAAATATCGAAAATGACCAGATGTGTCCTTTAACATTTACCTTGAATGTTCTTAAAAGCCAAGATGCTTAAATTGACTGTGGAGATATAAGGACGATTTAATAGATGAATGCTGTCAAGTCCTCCCAACAGGATCCTCCAAATAGTGTCTGTCTCAGAGACAAAGAGAAGATTCATATCCTCAAGATGTGTATTGTGTGTGTGTGTGTGTGTGTGTGTGTGTGTGTGTGTGTGTGTGTGTGTGTGTGAGCTTTAGCTTAATTTCTGCGTGTACCTGTTTTTTTCTGTTCAGCATGTACAGTATCTGTATGTATGCCCATTTCCCTCTGTGACAGAAAATCTGCATTTGCATGAATTTGCGTGTGTGCATGTGTGTGTGCATGTGTGTGCGTGTGTGTGCGTGTGTGTGTGTGTCTGCATTCAAACTGCCACCAGCTATTATTTCAATTTGAGGCTTGCAGGATTTAAATGAAACTGATCTTCCTTTTCATTATTTTCCACCGATGGTTATCTTCATCTGTCTGTCCGCTCAGAAATTCATTCCCCAGTGGCAGGTGTGTGTGTGTGTGTGTGTGTGTGTGTGTGTGTGTGTGTGAGAGAGAGAGAGAGAGAGAGAGAGAGAGAGAGAGGGGGAGGGGGGGAGGTTGTCAGCAGTAATCACTCCTGGTCACTGTCTGAGAATAAAAAACTAAATTTCAATACATAAAAAAAGCTTCACTGAGGAGATGAAGAGAATGACAGATTAAACCTTTATTAGCTCATTAATTTTACTCTTCAGTTTACACCACACAGCAGACTCAGAAGTGACAACAATGATTACATCTCCAGTCAGAGAGAATGAAAATCAAAAGGTTTAAACTCATCTGTTTGTTTGCTCTCTATCTGACTTGTTATTTCAGCAAAAATTAGAATTAAAATAGGTTCACACTAAAAATGTTCCAGAGGCAATCTGGCTTCTTTAGGCTCTACACTTCTACTAATAAAGTGGAAAACAAAAACTGGTTAAATGAAATAAGGTCCTGTGTCCAAACCAATTTCAGGAGAGAAGACAACTGCCAGCCCAGAAACCAATGCTGTTAAGAAACATTAATTTAGAGAGTTCCACACTTTGTTGCCGCATTGCTAAATAAACTAACAAAGCATTCTGAATAGAGCGGTGAAAGAGGAGGAGCTGCTGGTCCTGGAAGTATTTCACCCAATTGTAAAATCAATGTCATTGTTTTCTAAGTCACATGTAAATCTTGGCTATGAAGTCCAGAGTCACATCACAAGTCAAGACCAACAAGTCCCAAGTCATTACTGATAAGTCCCAAGTCAAGACCAACAAGCTCTAAATCAAGTCCAATTCCTAAACTTTCTTGTTTCAAACAAGTCATTATGTGCTCTTCACCACATTTAATAACATTTTAAACTTACAAAGAGAGTAATAGTGAATTTAAAGGAACAATGAAAGCTTTTTTTCTATTTTTTTATTGATTACTTTCACTTACACTTAAAAATCAAACTGATCATGTATGTTATGTTATTCCTGTGTCATTTCTGAGCTAAAAGTTTTGCATGTTATCATCCATTTTTTGTTGACCACACTTAAGGTTATAATCTAAGTTAAGTCATGAGTCATATGTCTTTTCATTTTGTCCAATCAAGAGTCAAAAAAGTCATTAGATTCATGACTCAAGTTCGCATGCAAACTCTCATTTCATCTCCATCCATCTATCCCTCGATCCATTAGCTACACCACTTTTCCTCTAGAGAGGCGGATTAGACCCCGGACAGGTCGCCAGTCAATCACAGGGCTGACACATAGAGATAGACAGAAGCTGGAGCGCCTGGAGAGAACCCCGCAGGCACAGGGAGAACATGCAAATTCCACACAGAAGAGCCTCAGTTGTCTCAACAGGAGCGCTTCAGTCTCCTGGATACTGTATTTATATTATGGCCATACGTTTTAGATATCAGCTTTGTTTGATGTGCTGGATGACTCTAAATACTATGATACCAATGAGCTTCAACTGCCATTGCCATTGAGACGAAGCCAATCAGAGGAGTGAATCAAAAATGAAAGGAAAGTAGTAAAAAATGTAGAACACTTGGGAACAAATATTAAGTCACCATAGTTACTGAATTTATCCCAAACTGATCCAGAATCTGAAAACAAATCTATTTAAACTACTGAATGTTTTATCAGGTTTATAATAAGTGAAATGTTTAGCTTCAGCTCGACGTTAGCAGAGCACACAACAGAATTTTGAGCTGCCATTGGATGGTTCTTACTGAAATGCACCTTGGAAGTCGTAGTTAACTTCTCCCCTTCAGTTTTAGGGTTAGGGTTATGGCCAGGGTTAGGGTTAGGGTTAGGGTTAGGGTTAGGCAGACAGGCTTGTACCTTTCACACTCCTAAATGTCAATGTCATGAACAGTGAAATAAATGTTCAAATCAAATTTTCCAATAGATTTAAATACTCTTGGAAGCAGCAGCATTGTCCATTTTTCTGCTTCCGTACCATTACGCCTGTTGCTATAGAAATCACAGGTGAACACCAATATAGTTTACATATAAATGATTTTGGTATCTAAATGTCAGTTATAATGACATGTTCTCTCCCTCTGCAGGTCTGGAGAAGGGCAGTCAGTACAGTTTTCAGGTAGCAGCCATGACGGCCAATGGAACGGGTCCAGCCAGCGACTGGTACACCGCCGAGACGCCAGAGAACGACCTGGACGGTAAGAAAAAAGAGAGAGAGCATGTGTGTGTGTTTGTGAGAGCAGTGATCTGTACAACAGCATGTAAATACCTCTACTGTCCCAACACACACATAAATATTTAACCAGTTAAGGGCTGAGATGGATGGATGGAGAGAAGATTTGCCTCAGGGGAGGAGGGAGGGAGGGAGGAGGGATGGGAAAGCTGGGAGGAGGAGGAGGAGGTAGCAGAGAGAAAGGGAAAGGAAGACAAGATGGGACACAACAGGAAAGGAGATGACCAAAATCAAATTAAATTATACATGATTAATATAGGATGTAAATAATATATGCCATTTTCTAGGTTAAAGCAAGTTAGAAAAACTCTTTATGTGGTCTTCCCTCTTAGTATCACCATCACTTCAGATTGTCTTTGTTGTAAACTACATATATCCTAATTCATAGAGGACAGTAAGCTGGCATTTGATAAGCAAAGTCATTCTCAAGAGGATAAACTATATTGGTTTAGGGTGCCAAACAAATTTGAATGTTGTCTCACCATTTTTCATCCATCAGAACTCCATTCTGGTGTTAAATGAATATTACGGTCTCACTAGACTGCTGCTCAAAACACGAGGGAAAAAACACCACCATCATTTAGCCCCACATGTATTAAATACGCAACTTGACCTCTGTAAAACAATTCATGAAATCTCATGAATGGGAAAACAGCTTTACTAAAGTCAAAAAGAAACCAGTAAAACCAACACTTTAGGTCTGGTCAGCAGATGATTTCTATAATCCCTGAGGAAGATGTTTTTCCATGAAAAGCAAAAGTGAAAGAAAGCGAAAGAATTAAAGAAAATAATGAAAGAATGAAGAGAGACAGCAAAGCAAAAACAACCAACAAATAAGATGCAAACTCTTGGGTTTGATCACCTTAAAATTTCTAGTAGAATAATTAGAGAAGCTGACCTCAGGTTGAAGCTCAGAAGAGAACGCTCTGGTCAGCAGGAAGCTGCCGAGATAAAAAACAAACACATCTATGCTAACTGTGTTTCCAGGCTGGGACAGAGGGAGACGCAAATCTCATTTCAATGGATTATCACTCAATAAAGTGATATGAAGCGTCTCTCCCCGAGGACCTAGAGGACGCTAATCTGATCTAATCTGTTGCTGAGGAATAACACAAAGTGTCAGGGCTTATTAGGGCTTAATACTCAGCTAACTGGGTTAGCACCTGTTAGCCACAGCTGCTCTAAGTACCTGCTACAGCTGCTGCTAGGAGCTTTTAAAACCGCTGGTGGTGGAGGTCATACACCAGGACTTCAGAAACGCTGAGGAGAACTACAACCGCCCTGTTTTCTTCTTCTTCTTCGGTGTGATGTTTTGTTGTGTGTGTTTTTGCAGAGAGTCAGGTGCCCGACCAGCCCAGCTCTCTGCACGTCAGGCCGCTTCCGAACAGCATCATCATGTCCTGGACTCCCCCGCTCAGCCCCAACATCCTGGTGCGAGGTTACATCATCGGCTACGGAGTGGGAAGTCCCTACGCTGAGACGGTCCGAGTGGACAGCAAGCAGAGATACTACTCCATCGAAAACCTGGGTGAGACGGGAGATGAGGGTGGAAGAAACAAAGTCACAGTCACAGGAGAGGATTAATATTAGTTTCGTCTCTGTGTGTCCTGTGTAGAGTTTGGTTCAGGTCATGTTTAGCTTAGCACAGAGACTGGAAACAGCAGGAAAATGTCTCTTCCAACCATGTCGCTTCACAAAACAATTTCCATTAACACCCTCCAGAGATATTTATATGTCATATTAGTGTAAAAAAGAACAAACATGGTAAATTGAGCATGAAGCAGTCAACAGGTCTGCTGCAGTCTGCTGATGGATTTAATTAGCTGTTCAGACACCATTAACTGTGCTGATTTTACTTCCTTACTGTTTGATTAATCACAGCTTTAACCTTTTACAACCTAAAGTTCTACAAGTAGACATCAGAAGTGTGTGTAACATTCATGGACTGCTCAGACATGTTAAATGAATATGAACATGTATGCATTGATGGGTAGTATTCTCATCTTTGTGGTCATTTTCAAAAACAACACATAAAAAAACAAAGATAATTCAAGTACAACGCACAGCAGAGCATACAACTGAAATATTAAACATCTCATGTCTCCCTACTGGCAAAGCTGACTGTCCAACAGTGTCATAAATGCATGAAAATGTTACGTCCAAATTCATAGCAAAGGTTTAATGATAAAAAATAATCCATTTGTTTTAATTTAGATGGACCAACATCAATATCATGGTCATTGTTAAAGAGTAAAACTTCTCCATGACGTTCTGTCAGTCTTTCATTTAGCATATGTTACAGACGTGTCACAGTGGTTTTAAGCAGTCCCAGTGACCGACTCTGTCATTGACCTTATGCGGCCCGCCCATTTTCTCAGTATAGTAAGTACAAGTAAAAAGTCTCTGTCCTGATTGGTTCACAAAGCCTGCTATACAATTCTCAAAGTTGGAAAGACATGTCCACATATTTGTGGACTTCATATGGCCTGACACACCACATCCATCCATCACAGACAGCACAAAGTCACAGTTGTGTAGCAGCTAGGTCAACTAGCTTACTTTCACCCTCAAAAAAGTTCTGAAAATATATTTTAGGGGAACAAACAACAAGTGGGAGAAGATGTTATATGACCTAATTTTGCCTTAGTGGCAGTGATGTTTGACACCTCTGATGTAACATCAGTACACTAGTCAACAGAACCAGAGACAGAGAGAGAGACAGGGATGAATCCAAAGGTTATGAGCAGAAGATTTATCAGATATTTTTTCGCCCATCACAGTCAAACCCTTTTTTTCTCATGTTCTCTTGCATCCCAAACAGTCTCATCAGCGCCAAAGTTATTCATCATTCCATGAATTCATTTTTCCAACCTGCTTCTCAACACCAAATGTTTAATATGTTCATCCTCTATGAATCCTGCTGACAAAGTGTCAATATTGACACAGCATTCCCGTCTTCTATTAATTCATTATGATGATGAAATCCCCGTTTAATTACAATCAATAATTTAAAGGAATTTAATAAGAAAGCTGCTTGAGGTGGAAATCTAATTGTGAAAGGTCGAAAAAAAAAAGAGGAAACATCCTCCCCAGAGGCCTCAACAAGCAATTTGCATGCCAAAGAAGACAATAACAAATCGGGTGAATTTTTTATACGCGGATGAAAATTCCCATCTCAGGTCTCATAATGGCACAGTAATGAAAAATAAAATCCAGCCGTCGTGTTGCATGCACACATGGGAGCGGGGTGCACATATGTACACGGCATTTATAATTCATGGTGATCATTAATTCACGTGGTGAGGCGTCTGGGGAGCGGAGCGGGCGTGTTTGTTTAACTGATGCGAGGGTTTTGACGCTACACGGAGAGAACATGCAGCATCATCACATCAACGACGACGACACAGGACGAGGGCGCCGCATGACGATCAATTCATATGTCTGCAGTCATCATGTCTTCACGTACTTCTGCTGCCTTCATGTGTGACAAAGCCGGGTCAGGACTGAGGAAAGGAGGTTAAACATGGAGGAAACAACTTTCACTGTTTCTCTAAGTGGAAAAAAGTGGAAACAAACTACTGTAAATGTCTTAAATCTCAAACCACCAGAATTAAGTTATTGTCATATTCTTTCATTATCTGACCCACAAGAGTGTCTTGTGGGTCAGATAATATTTTTTAGAATTTATCATGTTGGTTGTATAATAGATGAAGCTCACTGTGATCATAGTAAGGCCAAAGTAGATGATGGAAGAATGTAGGAAATTTAAAAACTGTGCTAACTTTGACTTTCCTTTGTATTGCTGAAGTACATAAAGTTAAACATCTCAACACTCAAATCTAAAAATAATAATTATGCTGTATTAGCTTAGTGTTAAATGTCTCTCTCTGCCTCTCTGTGTCTCTTTGTCTCTCTCTCTCTCTCTCTCTCTCAGAACCCAGCTCGCACTATGTGATTTCCCTGAAGGCGTTCAATAACGCTGGAGAAGGAGTTCCTCTGTATGAGAGCGCCGTCACTCGATCTCTCACCGGTAGGGTCACACACACACACACACAATAGAGTCAATGATTATAATCACAGTAATCTGTGTTTACAGCACACTGGTGTTGTGTTCACATACAAGGCTGTGATACGTGTCAGATATAACAACGTGTTACATATATAATCATATCAGACATGATGGTTGTTACAGTGTCAGTATACTATATTAAACTGATTCTTAAAAGAGTCAAACGTTATAAAAAAAAGAGTGCTGTAAACTGTGACTGATGTGAATATGATAGAGATGTGTAGTACTAGGGATAAAGTGATATTATCTCTTTTATGGGTAGCAGTAGCAACATTAGCAGCAGAAGCATTATCAGTATCTTTATTAGTAAAAGCAGTAGCTGTATTAGCAGCCTCAGTAGGAGTCTAGTAGCATTGGCAGTATTAGCAGCAGTATCAGGAGTAGCAGTAGCAGTGTGTTTGAGTTGATGTTTGTGAGGACTTTATAAAGTTTGTAGGCTACTTGTAGTTTTCATTCAGTGGGAAAAGCCTTTAAAGTGACAGACTCTGACAGTTTGGTCTCAATCTGAATGCAACAGCACCAAGTCCTGAAATATTTATACTGAAGAAACTGTTTTCACACATACGTCAAACCCCATCTGTGTGTGTATATCACATACTGTAGGTACGGCTTACACCCATAGTCATTACTGTGTGCATAGGAGTTGGCAACATAATGAAACAACCACATAGGTCAGTTGTACCTCCAGAACAACACATAGGAGTGTTTTCTAATGCCACCTCTAGCTGCAGTAAAAAAAAATTATGTTTCACAGTGAAACCACAATGCTGTTGTTAAGGTCTGGCACAAAAACCACTTGGTTAGGGTTAGAAACAGATCATTGTTTCCTTAAAATTATGCAAATTTCATCATCATGGCAACAGTCAACACCAGGACAATCGTCGTTATGGTTTTTTAAAAAAATGTCCCAACTCGCGGTTGGAAATGGAAAGCATCTCCTGCAGCTACGTCCACGTTTTGCCATCCACCAAAGCCAGCCCGCCACCTCCTGATATGAAAATGTGTCACCTTATATTGACATCATCTGAACTGCATCACTTCCCCAGATCAATTACTACAGCTGCTAGATGGCATAAACATAACTAAAGGTTGTTTTTGCCGGCTGAATTTTAGACCTATATTGTCATTTTTCTTGTGGGGGCGGGTGGGAGTATATATATGTGTGTGTGTCTGTGTGTGTGCGTGTGTGTGTGTGTGTGTGTGTGAGAGAGAGAGAGAGACTCATTAGCTCTTCCTGCAGACTATGGGCTGTAGAAGTGAGATAAATGAAACACATCCAACTCACAGCCAAGTTTCATCTTATGAATTAAACAGCCGGCCCTCCTCTGCTCACCCAGCAGCCTGCAGCTGACATAAATCCTTTATTACTCTCATAAAAACGCCACATTTCTGAGGTTTTTCAACCTTCATGATGTGATGATAGTCAGAGCAAAAACTAGCAGCAGAGACCACTCGCTTCATCAGCTCACCGCGTTTTCTTAACCTTCGTTACACGATGTTTTTACCGTGAACCTTTACAAAATTGTTTTTACCTGTACTTGTTGTCTTTAAATGAGATTTCATGAAGAAGAGGAGGAGCAAGTGCAAGAGAGGACACATGAAGGTCAGATATGGATCCAGAGAGGGGGAGAAAAACAGTTGAGTGGGGGCAGAGAGAGACATTTGATGGACTTTAATCAAAGCTCATTGAAAGAGGAGGGAAGCAAAAAAGAGAAATATATGATGGCAGAGAGAGAAAAAGAAAGAAAGATTGAGAGATAGACACATAAGATTAACAGAAACATAACATTTTTTGTCTTTTGGCTGAATTAGCTTATAATGTGTCATGTTTAAGTTCATCAGCAGAGGGTTAAATGATATTAGCCTGATAAAAGTTCTGCTTCTGTGTCTTCATCCTACAGCTGGGGATGAATATCAGCAAAACACTGTAGAACCGCCTATTTTACCATGACCTAAAGATCCATAGAGACACATGACTCACTCAACAAAATATTGCCAAAAAGACCAGGCCATAAAACATATATGAATTCTAATGAAAGAGTATTGAAGGAGTCTAAAGATGCATTTTAGGAGTGATTGTAGTGTGGATGGGAAGTAAACATGTGGCTGTGACAGCTGGGATAAACAAAGGACCATGTTTAGACACATCTTTGGTTCTATAGAGACACATAAACACATCTGGAGTTCTGCAGAAGCATGTAGACACACGTGTCGCTCTGCAGAAATATATAAACACATCTGATATCCGTTATGATGTGTAGCACATCTGGAGCTCTGTAGAGATTTGTAAACATATCTGGAGTTCTGTAAAAGTATGTAAAGACATCTGGAGTCCATCAGATATACTTCAACACATCTGGAGTTCTGTAGAGATACATAGACACATCTGAAGTTCATCAGGGATCTCTGCATCTGGAGCTCTATAGAAATACAGATACATCTACTGTTATAGACCTATGTAAACACATCTGGAGTTCTGTAGAAATATGTGAAAACATCTGGAGTTCTATAGATGTATGTAGACACATCTGGAGTTCTATAGATGTATGTAGACACATCTGGAGTTCTATAGATTTATGTAGACACATCTGGAGTTCTATAGATGTATGTAGACACATCTGGAGTTCTATAGACCTATATCGACACATCTGGGGTTCTGTAGAAATATGTGAAAACATCTGGAGTTCTATAGATGTATGTAGACACATCTGGAGTTCTATAGATGTATGTAGACACATCTGGAGATCTATAGATTTATGTAGACACATCTGGAGTTCTATAGATGTATGTAGACACATCTGGAGTTCTATAGACCTATATCAACACATCTGGGGTTCTGTAGAAATATGTAAATACATCTGGAGTTCTGTGCAAATTCATAAACTCATGGAGTTCTACAGCTATACGTAGACACATCTGGAGTTCTATAGAAATATATGAACACATCTGGATTTCTGCAGAGATATATACTACAGTTGTAGTATGACAATGAGGTGTTGATAAGCTGAGGCCCTGAGGGCTGAGACAGAAACTAAATCCACTACTGTTCTGACAAGGTCATCAACAGTAACACACATACTTTCTGTCTTGTCATGGCGAGACAAGCTGAATTCTCTGTCACTTCGTGGCGGCAGGCTGCCAAAGAGTTTTTTTACGAGAGCTTTAAAAAACGGTTCGTTAACGGCGGGATCCTCGTTAATATACTGCCTCGTCCTCGCTTCACCACCCGCACACTGCAGAGATACAACTGATCCTCAACCAACCACCACACTGCCATTAAATCAACGTCTGGAGGACCGCAGAGAGAGAGAGAGAGGGAGAATGGCAGGAGGGACAGGAGCAGTATGAAAGGATGGAGGGAGAAAGAGGGGGAGGAAGATAGGCAGAGAGGGAGTAAGGGGAGAGAGTGAAATAGGGAAGGAAAGGGTGAGGTGAGTGAGAGAGGAGGATTTAAGTAAAGACAGAAGATAAGGAAAAGGAAGAAAAGAGGAAGGGATGAAGGCAGTGAGGTGGGAGGGGTAAGAGAGGAAGGGAGGAAACAAGGGATCGCCGAATAAATGTGAAAAGGAGGAAGAAAAGTGAGCAGACGGAGGAGGGATGTGGAGAGTAATGAAAAGAAGGGAGTGAGGGAGGAGAGAGCAGATGAAGGAGTGCGGTGAGGGAGGAGGAGGAGGAGGAGGAGGAGGAGGCGTGTCCTCCATCCTCATTAGTATTCTGTCCTGACTGGAGCTTTATTGTGATGCTGGACGACCAGTTTAACCACGACAACGCCTCCTGCAGCTCGCCCCGCAGCTCCAAACACCTCCTTCATCAATCTCTCCCTCTCTCTCTCTCTCTCTCTGCTGGCCTGCAGCTGTACATCCCTCTTCAACAGCAACACATTAGATGTCAGTGTTGATTCTCTCAGTGGTCTCGTTTACACTGCAGACACAACGGGACAAACCTGCTTTATCTCCCAGAACCCATCCTGCCTTCACACGAACCCATGAGGTCGTAGTCTCCACACTGAATATGAATACTGAATATGTTCAGTAATCAAGTGGTTTAAATCTAAAACTTAAGCCTTAAAACTAAAGTAATTGATTGCTTATTGTCCAGCATCACTGTTAAGAGGCCGACTTCAGCGAATCAAATCACACAGTTCATCAGGTTTAAAGGAAAACTACATTTTACTACAACTTGTGTTTTCTTTTTGTAGTTTTGTGCGCCATTTCTTTTAGTCCTAATAACATGGTACTCATTAAGTTCATTGCAGAGACGTGGGAACACAGTGGCATCTCTAAATAGTCTGATGGAGCAAGAAACAAGAGCAGTCAGATGATTAAGCAGGTTGGAAACAAGCCAGTCGTTTATCCAGAAGTCTGTAAACCACTTTATTTGGGGGTAAAACTGAAAGCACAACTAAAATAATGCTGGTAGAAACCCCTCATTACACAGGAAAACTGTGTGTGTTAAATATAGAGCAGTATAGGTCAAAGTGGAAGCAGAACATCAGTCTGTAAACTGTGACAGATGTTTATAACAGTTTTTCCTACAGTTTGCCCGTCTGATTGTCTGACGGCTCGTTATTTCTTGACCTGCCTGACGTCTTTTTAGTGACGTCCTTGTGTTCCCAGATCTCAATTATTAACTACAAAAATAAAACCGAAGTTGTGATAAACTGCAGCGGGTCATTCATATGGACGCAGTCAGCTCCACTACAGTCATTCACTAAAGCCGAATGTAACGGACATGATGTTCCAACTGCAGCAAAGAAGCATTCAGAGCTGTATGTTAAACAGTTATCTCAATGACTGAAAATGTCGTCATTGGACCAGGTGACATTATCGATGTCGGGGGTTAAGCCTTTATTAGAGCGACGGTAGAGAGTAGACAGGAAATAAAGAGGAGAGAGAGATGCTAGATCGAACCACTGACGTAAAAAAACAAAACAAAAAAACCCCAATGTTTTATGTTACAATATTTTAATGAAAATAAGTTACATGTCAGCCATAAGGGCTTGACAAATTAATTTCATAAATTGGTCCAATCCAAGGATATTGAACAATAAGAAGAGCAGTGTAGAGTTTAAATCATAAGTCTGGTTTTAACCCTTGTGGTAACCAACAGAGATCCAACACGCACCTGTAGCCCACTTCACCCAAAATCATTCCAATACTTTAAGTGATTATGAGGGCTGATGATGTTGAGCCTGAGGAGAGAGACTGTACAGCGAGAAATGATTTGTTCCAGTAACACTTTTAATATCTGTGTGAGTGTGTGTGTGTGTGTAAAGGCACTAAGATCAAAAAAATAGATGTTAAAATCATTTCTCATAAAAAAGACAAAAAGCTGCATCTTCCTCTGGTCTTTTTTCCTGCTGTTTGTATAGAAACGAGTGAAAATGGAACCAGAAGAAAAACATGAGTGTTGTTTTTTTTTCACTTTTACTGTCCTTGATTTATATTCAAGGAATTGGAGCAACATTTAAGAGGTCTTAGAATCCCTTAGAATCCGTATTTAATTTTTATACATTTAATTATTCATTTGTAATTTTGATTCTATTGTTTTTTTTTAGTTATTTATTTTTTGCATCCTGCATTTTTAATTCAATTATTGCCTTTATTTAGTATCTTGCCTTCTGGACTTAATGTCATCAGTGTCAGTCAGCAACACTGTGACAAACAATCAGTTGTTACTAGCTACCCTGCAGGCTGTTTTACTTATTAAATGCATACAATTAAAAAATAAGGGTTTCGTTTGAATTCATGTTAGTGATTTTGCAGTGAACCAGAAAACAGCATTGTTAAGTTCAGAGCTGATGTGTGTGTGTGTATTTTCCTCTACCTGTGTCACTAACTGTGTTTCTGCTTCCAGTAGGTTTGACTGTCTGTAGATCAGAGATCACAGAGCTGGAATCAGCAGAGCAGCTTTTATCTTTTTTTTTGCGTCACTTCACTGTGCTCGTTCCAGCTCTCTGTTAGCATCTGTTAGCATCTGTTCTATGTTCTGCTGCCTTCAGGTGCTCCTCCACCCTGAATGTCCTGGTTCAGCAGCCACATTTACACCCCCCATGAGGTGTTCAGGTGCTGTATGTCAGAAACAGAACTGCCTTTAAAAGTATTTAGTAATATGAAAATAGACAAGAAAAATCTCAACTAAGGGAGGATAATATTTGAATCTAATAAACATCACCAGTGTTTTATTTTAGGTTTAGGATTTCTGGGCTCGCATCTACAGTATCTCTGAAAGCACCTGAAGGCAGCATCTTTTCTCTGATTGGCTGGAGACACTGATCCAAGGCGATGGGTTTCATTTATTCAATTGTACAAAAGCAGCATATGAATTGACATGCTGGATGGAAATCAAATATTGTGTCAGGTGAAAAGCTTGTATCACCAATGTTAACATATATATATAATTTCTTTTCTTTTCTTTATAAAACCCCCAGAACCTCTTCACTACATGTGGAATACCATTTCACATGTGACTGTCAAAATAGAAAGTCACATGTGCTTTTCAGATATTTAACATCTAAAATGTAAGACATCTCGTGTGACAACTATGGAAGCTGAGAATGGCAATTGTTTTTTTAATGCTGTTATCTGAAGATGACGAGTAAATGATCTCGTGATCTCAAGATAACAAAGCTTGTTTTCTCATGATAACGGGTTAATTTATCTAATTAGCTTGAGAAAACAAACTGTCGATTTCTCAAGATAATGAGATAACGACTTTTTGAGATGACAGGCTAATTAGGGAGAACTCAAAAATGAGTGTCTGCTTCATTTTATCACACCTGATTTCAGCTTTCAAGATCATAACTGTTGGGGAGGATTCATCCCTAGTAGTAAGGGGTTTCTATAAGCCTTATTAACAAATGACTAATTAACTCAATATATCAATACATATTTGTACATCCAAGCACTACAAATAACCTTTTCTGAATAAAATATGACAGAAAACAACATTAAACAGTTTACATCGGCCGAATCCTTCCATATTAAAGCAATGCAGCTGCCATACTGGTGAGCAGAAAACCTGCTATTCTCAGTCCTGCAAGCATAACATGAGATAGTAACAATATTTAAAAAGAAAAGCAAAAGTGCCAAACCCAGAGTTAAATTTGACCATATCATGGTTGTTAGCAATTAAAAGTGCAGTGGTGGATTTTAGTATTGAAAAATAGCTAAAGATGAGACCTGCAGATGTTCAGCTGATACTGCTCTGCTGTGTTTCGTCCTTTAAGCCCCGCCCCTCTGTGGATCTGTGACTCCACTTCCTGTTTAGAGTGACGGCTTTTATCTTTCACTGTCTTCTTACTCTTTGTCTTTTTTCTCTCCTGTTTTTCACTTCCTCATCCATCCACTCCTCCTGTCCTCCTTTCCCTCCACTCACACACATGGCTGCCTGCTGCATGTCACTTCCAAACCTGCATGTCCTCTGTGTATTCTTTTATTTTACATTGTTTGTCTATATGAACATGTAACAAATCTATATTAATCTGAATATATGCTTGTGCCACTCATTTCTCCACATAAAAACCATCATTATCACACATTCATTGCACTGTATGATCTCATTAAATATCACCAAAAACCCGGGTTACCGTTAACGACCCCACCTCAGACCCCATAGACCCATCTGAGGATGACCTCTTTCACCTCTTTGATAAATACCCCACTCCCATGCCAGACACCAGCACTCCTATGATCCCCCCTGTGGGGGTCCAAGCTGTGGCTCTCTCCTCGGACTCGGTACGCGTCTCCTGGGCCGACAACTCCATGACCAAGAACCAGAAGTCATCCGAGGTCCGCTACTACTCCGTCAAGTGGAAGACCAGCTACTCCACCAGCGGCAAGTACAAGGTAAACACCGGCAATCGATGTTAATGTGCAGCTGTTCTACATTACTACTTAGTTTAACACTGTCTCTGCCAGAGTTACGAACATGTTCAAGTCAGACGCGAGTCATGATGATTTAAGACTTGACTTGACAACATCAAAAAAGACTTGGAACTTGACTTTGACTGTTGATGCCAATTAATTGACTTAGGACTTGTTGGTCTTGACTTAGGACTTGTTGGTCTTGACTTAGGATTTGTTGGTCTTGACTTAGGATTTGTTGCTCTTGACTTAGGACTTGTTGCTCTTGACTTAGGACTTGTTGGTCTTGACTTAGGACTTGTTGCTCTTGACTTAGGACTTGTTGGTCTTGACTTAGGACTTGTTGCTCTTGACTTAGGACTTGTTGGTCTTGACTTAGGACTTGTTGCTCTTGACTTAGGACTTGACTTGGGTCTTACCTGTCTTGACTTAGGATTTGATTTGGGACTCATTGGTCTTGACTTGGGACTACATTTGAGACCTATTGGTCTAAGTGTGTCTGCAATGAAATGCATACATTGCATACACTTTATCAGACAACACTTAAACTTGTGTATTAAGCCCCCCTACCTACATTTCTACTTCACAGCATCTCCACCAGATGCTGCTGATTGATTATCAGCTGATAGGATTAAACATCATTCATGTGCTGCCTGCACTCAGTTGAAGCAGGTGTCTTGTTCCTTGCTGCTATATAACAAGTGGCATGCTGGCACAACTAAATGGAGCGCAGCTTGTGTAAAGAGTAATTGTGGAAGATCAAGGAGTTTTACAAGCAAGACTCACAGAACAGAAAATAGACTGGAAAATTACAACGGCTTTGACTCTATGGCGGTGCAAGAGGAGAAGTATTTAAGTAAGACATAACCTTGATCATTTGGATTGTTCTGAAAAGAAGACCAACTCCTTCACTGATCTTGTCATGTTATCCTGTTGACGCTGTGAACAATTTTTCTTCCAAACTGTGAAAAGTTTGAAAATAATTTGGTTAAAAACACTTGAAATAGAAAATCAGTATAAGGGCAGACAGTCTGCTCACCTTTACGAAGAACAGATGGAGGGAAGCAGAAAGGCCTTTTCTTCCTTTTTTCTCTCAGATTCTTAAGAAAGATGTTTTCTTAGTGAATCAAGGACAAACAGAGGCCTAATCTTAAAGTGAAAATATAACCGAGTTAATTGAAATAATCTTTTTATAAGTACAAACAAAGAAGGACTGACTGTCTCCATAACAAAAAGGAAAAAGGAAGACGGACACATTTTCAAAGTTTTATGAAACTTTGAAGGCGTTGTTCATGTCAGTATTTCTCTGTATTATCTATATTGTGTTTACAGTATGTATACCTACAGTATATATGTTGTCATATCCAATATATACATTTTCAGAGTCTAACTGATAAACTGCTTATATAAGTCATTGCAAATGTGCAATATATAGCAGCAACCTAACTAGACAACATCATCTCTGAAATTGAAATTCATAGTTTCAAACTGAGATATCTGGATGTTCTGCCTCTGGCTAATGTAAGCCAGACTTCAGGTTTAAGTCCAGGCTTGGAACTTTTTTTCCCCTTTAAATCAGATTTATGCAAAATGAAAAATATCAGTGAATGTTTAAATTTACAAGTTAATGAGGAGCAACTCTACAATGTCTTTTGACAGTCTTGCTAATGTATTGACAAACAACTTCTTTTTCAGATATATTGTAAAAGTGTATTAACTTCTGCAAATGTGTTGTGTGTCCAGTCTGCAGACACCACAGCGCTCAGTCACACCGTCAATGGCCTCAAACCAAACACCATGTACGAGTTTGCTGTCATGGTAACCAAAGGTCGCAAGTCCAGTACCTGGAGTATGACTGCACACGCCACCACATATGAAGCAGGTAAGTCTCTCACACACACAAACACACACACCATGTCCTTCTATCATTGTGAAGACCCCAACTGGTACAACATTCCCTAACCCTAACCCCAAGTCTTAACCCAACTGCCCTTTGAAGAAGTGAGGAACAGTCAAAACGTCTTCAGTTTCTATACCTTGAGGTATGAGTAACATTATGTTGGCAGTTTAAACACACAATATGTATGCATACGTGGCATCATGGGAGTTATTAAACAACCAGCTTCTTCAGGTTAGGATAACTCCAGTGTTCATTGTTGGCAATGTTTTCACCTGAATTATCCGCAGACATCTCTATGAGGTTTTGTTTATGATGTTTGAAGGGTTTTTTCATGTATGACGTAACAGGAAAACAGTTCATTGCATAAAACATTTTGATTATCATATTTTGATAGTTTTATATGTTATTTGACATACCTTGTAAAATACAAGCATATCATATCAATATTGGAAAAATATCCATATTAATGTAGTGATTCATTTGAAACACAGCCCTAATGTGCATTTACTCTCCTGTGGAGGTATTATGTTTTCTTTGTTGGGGTCTTATAAAGGTAATATGATTTCTTCCGGTTTGATTTTGATTTCAAAAGTGTGCAGATACACTGTGACCATATTGTTCACCTGTATGGATGTTATTATTAGCTATTCAGCTGGAAGCCAAACAGTTCATGAATGAGCCAGTGATTGCGAAAAGTGAACAAAGCAGCTAATGCAAATCAGCAAGTGCAACTTCTTGAACGATAAACTTCATTAAGTGGACCTTGAGTTCAGTTTTGTCTTGTCAAACTGCTGTTCCCAAGGTCAAGAGTACTTTTACACTCAAGGTTGTGTTTGGTTTTAGAGTTTAAGTGGTTGATTCTTTTTAAAAAAAAGTTGTAATAAACTTTTCTTCTGTTATTTCCTCCTCACTGACATGTAAAAACCCCTGAATGCAGGAAGTTCACAGTTTTTCTCAGGGGATTTGTTGAAAGTCATTCAGGGGAAAACAGAGAATCACTGAATGAGGACAGGTTCAGGAAACGTAGGTACATCAAAACAATAAGGTGCCAAACTTCCTTTTCTTTTTACCCTCCCTGAATAGTGATTAGTTATAATAAGGAGCGTTAACAGAAGTCATGTTTTGGTTCAGTGAGTTGTCACAGAGAAACTCCACTCACCCCCGCAACAACAACACAACTGTCTGCAACAATGAAACAGAACCGCACACTGAAATCAAAATGTCAAGGTATCCCTTTCAGGATGTTTACAATCATGTTTGTCGGATTTGTCATCCAATTAAGCGTGAACGGCATTACCCCGCTGGCTCTCTGGGGCCTGCTGGAATACATTGACATTCAGAGCGAGCATACGGACTGAGCCCACTCAGTCCCTGCAGTGATCCACTGGCTCTGGACACACAAACACTGACCACATTTTCACAGCAAAAGACAGAAAAAACCGCCTTGACTGCAGCTCATAATACCTCTGCCTTACTGTTAGAAATAATCACTTCCTGTGTCTAAGGACACAAGACACTAGTTAAAGGACAATATATCATACAGTATTTGGTGAGGTAAAGCAGATCTTATACTTAGTCTGAGAAAAGAGTACATTAAATTTGCTTTAAGTTTTTCTTGCTCCCCAGAGGATGAATTCCAATGCAGCAAAGTCTAATGGGCAGATCATTGTGCAGTTTTCACGCTGATGAACCCTTTACACCACAATTCCCAAGCTTTGGAATGGGCACCCCACCTGGGGTTGCCTGATATGTAAATGGAATTGCAAGACATCTGCTAAAAAATAGATACATTTTTGATAAGTAAATAATAAAGACCCCTCCAGATATATTTTAAAAAAATATGAAACATATTCTCCTTTAAAAAATAAATTGTGACTGATATGTTTTTTCCACCAAAAAAGTTCATGAAGTTTCTTTTAAATTAGAAAATATAAAAAATGTAAAAATAAAAGCAGAATGGTTTAATTTTGTTGCTTGACCCTTGAACTGCATCAACCTTGACAGTCACAAGATGTTGACATGACCTGGCATTCAGTGCAGTTCTATAAATACATGGATATGCCAGCAAGCAAAGAGACTAAATGTCTTTGAACTAAAGCCCCCGCAAGAGCTTATAATATTACACTATCTAGCAGAGCTGCTTTACTTGACAAGAATTGTTTGACTCATTTTGCTTCAGTGCCATGGGCTCTTCTGGGAGTTAATAATCTAAAATTCAACCAAAATAGTTGCTGTTTTTGCTGCAATTACTGTTGGGCCCATTGTAACTGAAGAATCCAAAACAGAATGATCTTTGTTTTCCCTAAAATAAGGGAAATCTTCTGCAGCTCGACACTGAACATTTTCTGTATTTTAGTATTTATCTGTAAATGGTGTATTCAATGGAGCACCATCCACATCAAGAAAGATCACGAGAAGGCAAATTTTAAATCATTAATTCATGATAAAAAAAAAAAATGGCTCCAGGACGCTTCCCTTGGGGACCCCGTTGATTATGGACGTTCTATTAAAAGTCACCTTTCAAAATATACCTGTGAGATAGGATTGAATCCATTTTGCTTTTGCTTCATTATAACCAATGACACTTAACATGAAGAGTAAAGTCAAGTTAGGGCTTTAATGTAATTCCCAGCATTGCCAACAAATCAGTCAGAATACTTGAGAAAATGTGTGTGGGAGTTAAGGACCTTTTATGGGTGCTAAAAAAGTTCTGTACGATTTCAGCTCACAGTTTTGGAGGTGGTTTGTGTCTGATTTGAATCCAAACTTTGTGTCATGTCATTTGCTTACAGAATTGCGGTGTTATCATTAGCCAATACATTTTAGACATAGTTTCTATTAACTATTGAACTTGGGGGTATAGTCAATATTTCATTCAATATTTTATGCTTGGTATTACCCAATCAACTGCAGGTGTGGTTATGACAGGTTCAAATACTATCAGTTATGTCCACGCTACAGTCAGTGATGATGTTTCATTTAGTGCCATTATGAGAAAATAATTTTTTGTCCAAATACTTTTATTTGTGAATAAATATCTGCAAAACTAATGACAATTCCAACAGTTGTACTTTTTCTTTAGTGCCATATAGCAAATGCAACTAAAATGCTGAACATAATTAAAAATTATTATTTAAAAATAATCCTCGGTAAGCATTATGCTAGTATTGTAAGTGAGAGCATGTTAGCATGCTGACATTAGCTCAAAGCACCGCTGTGCTTTAGCCTCAGAGAGGCTAAACTTAGCCAATAATCTTCTTGCTATAGCCTGATACTTCATGGACTGAACATTTCCCAAAATATTAAATTATTCCTTTAATCACATTAGTTGCATTTTAATGGACATGTCAAGGTGTGGGTAACTCATTGTATTTCAGCAAATCATCTGCTCATTTACTTAATGAACCCCCAAACAATCTAACCTTCATCAGCTGAAATGCAGAAACTGAAGCTAATTGCACCATCATCTCATTCTGCCACCTCTCACACTGCTTTTTTCTCTCCTTTTCTTCTCGTCTATGCATAATGGACAGCTCCTAGCTCCGCCCCCAAAGACCTGACAGTGATCAGTCGTGAAGGACGACCCCGCGCTATTTTAATCAGCTGGCAACCGCCGATGGAGGCTAACGGACGAATCACAGGTGAGTGTCCACACAAACATACCAATCACCACACGTTACATACTTACTGCTCAATTCACACTCACTGTTCATCATCAGAGGTAATAGTTATCTTAATTGTTGACTAAACTGCTGATTTTATCAGTCAATATATTAGTTAATATATTAGTTGATATATTAGTTTATCAGTTAATATATTAGTTGTTTAGTCCGTCAATATTTGAAAGTAGGCAAACATTTCCTTACTGATAATATCAACAAAGTGTTCAAGAGTACAAGTATTCAGTTGTCACTCTGCGTGTCCAAACACACACACACACACACACACATACAGCCACACTTTCTTCCATTGTTTTCTCTCTCTTCCTCTGGGCGATCGGCCTGGCTGCAAACGCGTCTGTTTTAACGAGCTCTGCTGCTCCTGCTGTGTCCCGGAGGACGAAACAAACGCTCCCTGCAGGGATAACAGAAAAGCGCTGCACAACACACACTCACAGAGATCATATATTTTTAGATCTGAGATGCTTTTGTACTTTGTTTTATTCTATATGTTATGCCTAATTCCATTTAAAAATATTGCATCTCACATTTTACTTCTAAACTACTAAACATCTTTCTGTCTTTATCATCTAATGAAAGAGTAGTCTACATACCTCTACGGGTCTTACATGACACTGGTTATATGAGATATCTTCTGTCCTAAATGGGTCATTTTCCCTGATACATACATTATAATATTTTTATAACAAACTGGATGAGAATTTTAAAAAAAAAATTAACTCTTACATATAATTTTTGTCTGACGATCACATCCTGCACTGCACTCTGGATAAGAACATTATTGTTTTTTTAAACTCATATAACATGTAAATACTTGTCTGACAGGCTACATCCTGTACTACACGCTGGATAAGAACATGCCAATAGATGACTGGGTGATGGAGACGATCAGCGGCGACCGGCTGACCCATCAGGTTGTCGATCTGAACCTCGATACGGTTTATTACTTCAGGATTCAGGCCAAGAACGCCAAAGGAGTCGGCCCACTGTCTGAGCCCATCCACTTCAGGACTGCAAAAGGTCTGTCAGTGTGTCTGTCTGTGTGTGTGTGTGTGTGTGTGTGTGTGTGTGTGTGTAACTGAAGATCAAGACCTGCTTTATGTGTAAATGTATTCCTTTGTTTTATAATTTATAAGTTTTGCTGAATCTTTCTGGTTGTCTTTCAGTGGAACATCCAGACAAGATGGCCAATGATCAAGGTAAGCTTTTTCTCTGCTGGTGCGTGTGCGTGTGCGTGTGCGTGTGCGTGTGTCTGTGTGTGAATTTTAGATTATGTATCATCTCAAATAATGTGACTTAACAGAAATCTGTCATCATATAATTTCCAATCATCAAATCATCTTTAATCTTGAAATTATTTACAAAGTGTGTTTCTCATTAGATCATCTCTGATTAAAGTTAATATTCAAATTAGCTTCAAAATCTTGATTTTAAAATCATCTTTGATCTTCAAACATCTTCTCATTTCATGTCTTTTTATCAGATCATCTCTAATTCAAGTCAAATCATCTTCAAATAATCTTCAATAATCTACAGTTTTACAAAGAATATTATCGTAATTTCTTGTAAAGTTTAAATTATCCTTGATCTCAAATTGTATTTGATCTTGAAATCACATTGTTATCTATTATCTCTGATCTTCAAATTATTTTTTATCTACTTTTCTGTGTTTTGTTCCTCAAGCACAATGACAACTAAAGGAAATGTAGTGTGTATGGTACAGCCGTGCTGCTGATGGGGTACAAGTTGACAAGACTGATAAAGTTGCTGAACATAAGCAGATGAATGTTGAATAGCATCATGTATTCACAGGTAAATTACAGCAGGACATTCTCCTAAACTTTACACAGTATTTCAGGATCCAAAGACGTAACAATGATAATAGAATTATAGTAATTTTAGTGTTATATTTATATTGTGTGCCATCTAGATCTTTGCTAGATGTGCACACGTCACCCACCTTGCAATTGCATGATGCGTTCAAAGATTATGGCACATAAGCCACATCTACAAAACTTTGGTGACCTTCACATTATAGAAAAAATGGTCTGCAATATAAAACAACAAAATTCCATTTTTTTCAGGCTCATTCACATACGTTTTGTCATGTGTGGTGAAGATTTGGTGAAAAATGTAGAGGAAAATGCAAAAAAAGGGTTAGCAGAAATGGGTGAGGCTAGTACACTATCCAAGGATCTTTATTCTATGACTCACAGTACAAGGGTTATTTAAAGTATTACTGGCCATATGGTGGCGGTGGTGTTTGAATGCGGATGCCCAATATATGTGCCAGATATGATTCCTGTGGCACAAACAATCTCTGAGATTCTCTGTTAGTTTTTTATGCGATCGACTCAATGTAATTATTCTTCAACTAAAAGCTTTGTATTTCAAAAGAGGATATAGCTATGAAAAGTAGGAGCTGGATTGGACTATTTGAACAACTAGCTAAAAGTATGGTGTATGGGGAGGTATTATTATGCCAGCAATCACACCGATTGAAATAAATTGAATGGAAGTCAATATTCTTTTGTTCTTATCAATTGTAATCTGATTCTCAACTACTGGCAGCTGTCAAATGATTACGAGTAAGGGAAAAAGAATGAAGGGAAGAGAGTTTAGAAAAAGGTGAGGTGTGAGGAAAAGATTAGAAAAAAGGACGAATGGAAGGGAGAAAACAGAAATAAAGTTGAAAAAGCTTAAGAAGGAATGAAGGAAGAATGAAGAGAGGAGAGAAGGATGAGCCTGGCTTGACTGGCTGAAATCTCAGTTTTGTTTGTCACATGTGCACTAATGAGAAATCATTCAACGAGAAAAGGAGACAGAGATGAAAAATGTGAAAACAGAGTAAGTTACTTCATTTTCTTCTTAATTGAATTTATTTTTCACTTTATGCAAACAACTCTGACTCATCAAGCTGGAGGAAAGTCGTTTGTTAATTGCAAGGCAAAAATCATTTTTCTTCAGACGGAGAGAAATAAAAGCAGGGAGAGAGAGGAAGAAGAAGCTTTTGTCATTATTAATGCAGACATATGGGAGGCGATGGAAAAGAACTGTTTACCATATTTAAGTTTGTCAAATTAACTCAGACATAATTAACGCTCTGCTCTCTGGTTCTATTCATCAGCCGCTGCAAACAGCAAGCAGGATGGGACATGATGCTAATGAAGGCTCAAAACTTTTTTAATTTGCTCCACTAAACTTTGAAATCTCACAGCAGCTGCTTAAAGCATTGTTTCTCAAGTAGTAGTCTGTGGTGTAATTGCAAGGAGTCTGTGAAATAATAAAAAATATATTTTAAAAAGATCCTATGGCTTTTACAGACATACCACATTTCTTCAAATAATGGTCAAGGCCTTTATTTACCTCAACTACAGAAGGTACCAGGCCTTTATTTAAAGCAGACTTGTATTAGAGGCAGGCCTTTATTTCTAAATCCCTGTGTTTGATAATTGGTCATATTTTGGTACAAAGCCGCTCCTGTTTGCCCTATTAAAGTTACTGCATTATGCTGTTAAAGTTACTGCATTACATTACAATACAAAATATGCACTCCACTGGCTGAGAGAACATAACGGGCGGTTTTGTAGTCTTTAATGCTCAATTTTATTTTTAAAAAGCCTTTGAATTTAAAGTATAATGAGCGGGATTCTCAGTATCAGACTGTTGTTACAGTTATAACATGCACAGAAAACAACATCACATAGTGTTGTAGCATTTGATTCCTGTAACGCACACCTGCAAGCTGTCCAGTGTATGCTGGACTTAAACAAACAGCAGTACATCGTCAGTAAAAAAAAAACAGAAATGGAAATCGGAGGTATCCAAACACACTTCAGTTCTTGGCTGCACTCAGAGACATTTTGTCTTAGTTAGGAACAGAATTGGAGATAAGGAAAAACCCTGGCGAAGCCCAAAGAGAACATGCAACAACTTCCTTCAACCCTCTTCACAAAGTTGCCACCTACAAGGAGCAATTCACCATTACCACTGACTTAAAGGTGCAGACTCTTATTTCAGCTTCTTCACACTTGGCTGCAAGCCGCCCCAGTCCCGTGCTCGATTCATAAACCAACATCAACGCTGCACTGAGAGATTATGTCCATGAGCATCAGCAATAGAATAGGAGACAAGGGACAACCCTGGAGCCCACAAAGAATGTGCTTTGACTTCTTGCTGAGTATATAGACAAAGCTCTTAGTCTGGATATTCACTAAACAGTTCAAATGGCTTGTTTCAAAAAGATTGAGTACCTTATATTCCCCCACAAGATACCCTGAGGGCCTTCCACAAGTCCAGACAGCACATGCAGACTCTATGGTCAAACTGAGTTAGCTTGATTTGATTGCTGATACAAGCTCAGATTTTTCATTTCTTGAAAGTTGGCTTAAAATATATCTGGAGCTATCATCAGTGCAACATGCCCTGAAGCTCAAACCTGCAAAAGTGCCATTTATTCACAGTTAGCTGGAGCATGACAAGACTTTTCAATGTTAATTAATTGATTAATGAATTATATATGAACTAATCTCATCAAAAATCTGTTGATGTAAGTATCATATTTACATTTTCATAATAAAGAATAAAAAAGTCTGCACATGATTTTTAAAAAAGGCTACAAAATAAAATAAAATCAGTATTATTAAAAATCATTAAAAAGAGTTAATCCAGAATATAGTTTTAGAACTATGAGTTTTAGAAATATGTACAATGAAATACTGATTCTTGTCAGACTAAGGTAACCAGAAAAATGGTAATAATGACATTTGCATGAAGATGATAAAATGTATTCTTCAAAGTTTGATTTGGCTAAAGAGAGATTTAAAAGGCTTCATTGAAAAGAATGTGAGTAAGGGGGTTCCTGAGCTTTAAATGAACTATTGTGCAGCTACAGTAAAAATGTGCTGCATGTTGTTGTGTCAGCCAATCTTGAGTACAATCACATGATCAGCCCTTAGCCAATCATATGTGTGCTGATCATAGTTTCAATTCCCTACTAGTGTTACCTTTATTTAAGATCAGAAAATACTGCTATTCAAGATGAACAAATCAATCTTGTAACTGCATTCGAAGAACCAAGTTAGAATCAACAGGATCATTTTAGCAACATAAGATCATGTTAGCCTGGATTACTTAAACCATGTTCAATGAGCTGAGCCCTGGTCCACTGTTCTAGATGCACTCTGGGAATTTTCAATGCAGCTGGACTTCAAGTGCAGTGAAGTGATTCACATGTTGGGACGCTGAACCAGAGAGACTCAGCTCTGGTGTCAGGCTGTTAAATGGTGCTGTTTGTCATTGACAGCCGTGTGTGTGTGTGTTTGTGTATGTGTGTGTGTCTGTGTGTGTGTGTGTGTGTTTGCACATGTACTGTACACACTGCAGTCACTCTCCATATAAATCAGAGCGAAGCGTCGTCAGGGGAGGAGGGAAGATCGATGTTCAACCCACTTACTGTGGACCTCACACTGTAAACACACACACGCACACACATACACATAGATATACACACTGTTTAATGCACACACAAAGACCCAGTGACCAAAAAGATCATGTGTGTGTGAATGTATTTCAGAAACATGAGGATTTTAAAATCCAACTTTAATCAAACTGGTATGTGAAAGAAAACATCAAATCTTTTTCTGCATATTTTAAAGCTCCAAAACTCATCGCTGCTGCTGCTGGATGGTGCGGGAGGAAGACACCAGCTTTAAGCCTTAAAATGTGGGAGAATTATATATCGTGTCTCTTAAGTGAATTCGAGAGAATTTAAGATGTGGTATTCTTTAGATTCAGTGCCCTGACTCGTGTGACAGTGTTGAGGTCTTGAAAATCTATCATCAGTTTCTAGTCTCTGTTCTCTGACACCCTCTGTGATGATCTGCTTTCACCCCACAACTAATGACTTCCCAATCAAATCTCCTCTTCCATTGTTCAAAGTTCACTCACCTGCTGGTTCATGAACTCAAAGCAAAACTAATCAAAAAATTAAAAAAAACATTAAAATTACCTGCCAAAAAGAGATTTTTTTTTATAGCTTGTTGATTAAAATATACAGTTGACATACACAGGAAATATAATGGTCGCACAGAGGAGACAGTCACTGTACAATGTACTCTGATAACAAAATCATTATATATTATAGTCTAGAGCAGCATAATCATTACCACGAAACAAAAGAAGTTCTTTCTTTCTTTCTTTCCTCTTTTTACCCAACTTTGGCTTGTTAACGGTGGGAGCCTTGTCTGGCTCTGATTGACAATGTAGTAGCAAAATTGCCTGTAGAAGAAACCAGGCTAATGAGTTAGCCTTAGTATGCGCAATCAAACTATAGTAGTGCAAATGTGATGTACCCTGATGAGTTACCATTCCTTTCAACTTTTTTGTTTTGCCTTAACCAATCAGTAGCAAGTGACATATCTTGCCCTTAGCGGTTGCTTGAAGCAGTTAATTTGACAATAAATTTGACGATTCTTTACAACAATCAAAGAAACTGGTGTTGATATGTTGATTTAAGAGTTTTTATCTCTATAAGTTGACTTACAACAATATGTTTAGCTGTATCTCATCCATAACAAGTCTTGCTATCAATTTTTCAAAGTGGCTGCTTGCAGTATTGCAGCAAAAAAATCTCCTGTGGCCCAAAAAGCATTTTCTTCATAGACCTCCATCATAAAAGAGATATCTATAAAACTTTTGGCAGGACTCCTCCAACTGCAAATATGGTAAATTATTACTCTTTGTACTATGAATTTTTATATTAGTAAAACTTTCCCAGAGCCTTGAAAAGCAATTTTGAAATTCATCTATGAGCCGAGCCAGAGAAACACTACTGCACATATTCAGTGGGCCGCACAACATGGAAGCTAATCTGGAAGCTACGACACTTCTTTGGCTCATGTGTCAGGCGAGCATTCTTCATACATTACTTCATTCACTCAGCATTTTCATTCAATTGAATAAGAACTATCTGCTAGCTTAAGTGATATCCAGTTCCTATAACACATCCATGTTTCTCCATCTGGGTAGAAACGGCTGTCAGTGGACACCAGACCATAAATATCATAAATATCACAAATTACAACAACTCAGACAGCAATTTTAAGGTCTGGATTTTGAGGCTAAATTTGATAAAGTACTGGCTGGATGTATTTGATCCTAATGTGGAAACAAAGGTAATGACTTGGCCATGGCTAGCTGCCTTTAAACCTGTTGAAGAAACCAGATTAGTGTTTTGTGTAGATGAGTGTTGATGTAGTGTAATGCTGCTCATTAGTAAGATTGTTTGCTGTCCTCCTTCTTTAAAGTCTAACATTTGAGTGAGAGAACAAACCAACAGGATGCTTAAATACCACTCCTGCCTCTGCTGATTGTCGGTAGTTTGTGACAGATGAGAGCTCAGCTCATGCTGTGTCCATGTTTTTCTGGATTAACCTTGGCTCCAGGGGAAAACTTTGCTGTTGGGCCCCTGTTGACTTCCCACTCCCACCGCCCACCTCCTGCCTTCTGTGCATTGTGTTTGTAGCCTGTGGCCTTCAAATTCTCATTAAGTGCACAGCTGACGATACATGGCAGCTTCATTATTTACCCAGAGATCCAGAAAACAAAAAAGTTCTCCTGTGGGAATGATACTAACTGGCCTCGGGTTTTCTACATGTCAATTTAGATTGTGATCATGTGAATAAATACAGTTCCATTTAGGAATATGCATCATATGAGCAAAATACAAACAATAAAGTCTTAAAAGTAGTATTTTTTTCACACGGCACCTCTAAAAAACAGGACTACAAAATTAGGTAGTAATCCACTTCACTTGATATTGTATGTGTAAAAATGTGCAATTAACTAAATGACCAAAAACAGCCACACAATAATTTTGGGAAATGGGGGTAACCTGCAGGTCTGGGGCCCAGGGCCAGTCGCCTGCTTTGCCCTGTTGGAAATGCAGTCTTGTCCATAACAACCATTTTTAGTCGTCCAATGGTGTGGACTCCTGCAAGTCGTTACCGTGGGAACCATTCTAAACATCCAATGCAGTGTTAGAATCGAGGCAGGTGGATAAACCCTGAAGATTTGGACTAAATGCAATCTCAGGAGGGAACTGCACGCTCACACACAGTGTGTGTGTGTGTGTGTGTGTGTGTGTGTGTGTGTGTGCACCCACCACCTGAACAAGGTCATTTATTTCCTAACAGGAAACAATTTCTCTTTCCAATCCCTCTATTCCATCTGCAAAATGACTCTCAGCTTTTCCTTCTTCATCTCCATTTTCTCTGTTCCTCTATTTTTGTTCCCTCCTCATGTTGCTGTTTCTGTCTCGTCTTTCAGGTCGAGGAGGAGACCACACCTACTGGCCTTCTGATAACAACCTGATTGACAGGAGCAGCATCAACGGTAACACACACACACACACACACACACACACACACACACACACACACACACACACAGTTCTTCTGCTTGACTGAATATGACTGTCAGAAAGTAGAATTACATTTGGGTTCATTATTGGAGTCAATACAGCAATGAGACCAAAACTCCTGGGAGTGCTGTGTGTGTGTGTGTGTGTGTGTGTGTGTGTGTGTGTGTGTGCGCGATACTTTGCAGCATCATCAGATTATCACAGCGACTCAGTTGTTTTCTTTAATCACTTGGCTCAGTCACATCTAAACTTCCTTTAATGACTCGCTGCGTCCTGACGAGGAGCTGCAGCCTGATGATTTACAGTCTGTTAGCGTCACTTCTTGTTTGCCGTCATATCGCCATCGGCAGGAAAAAATTAATTAGATCCACTATATCACTGTCAATCAGTGTTTTTACAAACTGGGGAAAATCATCTTTATGGAGGAACAGGATTAAAAGAGTGTGGTGGCATATAAATCCTCAGCTTCTAGTTTTTAATATGGCAACAACAAGATTATTGATAATAGTTTGATGCAGGACGGTGACAAGAAAACAAGAGCTTCTAGTTTGAAATATCACAATATGACTAACAATATCAAACTCTAATATCATTCTGTTTATGATTATAATAAATGATTATTGTTACATGTCATATATATGTGAAAACATCTCTAATGGATAGAAATTATTTGTACTTTATTGTTTATTTCCCTTTTACCTATAATGTATATTCACATATTGAGGTACTTTCAGCCTTAAATACTACCTCTGATTACTAAAGAAAGGCTAATATTATTGCTAATATTCGCTATAATTCAAATAACATTAATGTGAATATATTTCCACTGATAACACTCATATTGACGCTATAAATTCTTATAATTATAATGATGCTGATGCTTTATTAATGCTAATAATAACAATAGTGCTATTTTTCAACACCAAAAGTAGTAGTCACGATAACACAAATATTTATGCTAATACTAACACTGAAGCTAATGCTAATACTCATGCTAATATTAATGCTAACAATACTTACACTAATGTTAATTCAAATACTTCTATTACTGCTGTTAATAACATTAAACTAACACTAAAGACTAACGCTGTTATTATATTATGAATCTTAATACACATAGTAGGCTAAGGCTAATAATAATGATACCCAAGCCGATGTACATGCTGCTAATGTTATTCTTAATACACACATAATTGCTAATTTAAATGCTAATAGTACTAATACTAATGCTATCAGAAATACTCATACAGTACTAAGTACTCAGCTAAAGCTAAAGCTAATGCAAATATTAATACAATTGCTGATAATACAAATCATGATGAGAACTATGGCTATGTCCTCTCCTGTTTCTGCTGGAAGAAAAACTGTTCTGTTGCCCCTCCTCCACAGAGGTCAGAGGTCAGGGTCTGTAGCTGGCAGTGATTCAGTGTCCCACTGGAGGACAGTTGAGCAGGATGTGTGTGTATGTGTGTGTGTGCGCGTCTGAAGATGTGCTCTCTAACATTTTGTCAGCGTTGTTGTTGCTGCTTCTGCTGCTGCCAGAGGCGATCATAAATCCATCCTCTCTGACCTCCGCCCTCCTCTGGCTTTATGGTGGGTCAGCGAGGGTGAAGCCTCATTCATCAGCTTGACCGTATTTCATCTTTAATGCAGTGTCGTCCTTTATGTCGCAGAGCTTCCTCTCACTTGAAAAACGACTGGGAGAGAAAGATTCACCTCTGACTCTTTCCATCAGGTCACAGCTCTGTAGGCCTGACAGTGTCTGCACTCAGGTGATCTGATCTGAGCAAGTTGGAGGTGTTTGTGTGACAGTACGGCCTGGCTGCTGATGGACATCTTCTTCATTTTCTCCTCATTTCTCTCAGAGGAGGTGATGTTGTTTGTTGTCAAGGCTGAGAGCTCCTTACCACTCAGAGCGCCAAGCAATTAAAGTTAAAAATATCTCAGCTTTAAGCAAATGAAACTCCATAATAAAAGAGTTTTAATGGAAGACATTAAGATCTTGAAACCTCATATTCCCCTGAAACTTCACATAAGTAGCTTAAAAGATTCAAGGGATATTTTTATCTTTGTATGATGTCTGACCTGAGAAGAAAAGCTTTCTGTTTGTACCAAAATAAATGCCACTGTTTATTAGGGTTAGGGTTAGGGTTAGCTATTTTTATACTATGTGAAGCATGTGGCATCAGTCAGTGTGAGATAGATAGATAGATAGATAGATAGATAGATAGATAGATAGATAGATAGATAGATAGATAGATAGATAGATAGAAGATAGTTGAAATATTTCACCCAAAACCACAAATGTTGATTTGTGCTATGGTAGCAATAGAGCAAAGTCAGGGGATCAACAAAGTGACGGGTATATCATCTGGGCAGCAGGAATACCCATACAAACATTTGTGCCAATTCATCTAATAGATGTTGAAATATTTTACAGGATAAGTGAAAACTTTGACCTGCTGGCGGCGCCACAAGAAAAGTCAGTAAACATTAGAGTTCAGGTTCTGCACACCATCAATGTCCGTTCAAAAGTTCATGGCAGTTCATGTACCGTAGTTTTTTGTTGTTTTTAACCAGTAGACAAATGTTGCCATCCCCAAAGTTATTCTGTTAGCAAGGCTAAAAATAAGGCTGTCACTTGTAGGATATGTTGCAAAAATTGAGGTTTATGTAGGATACAGTGTGTATTATCCACAGTTAATGACCATTAAAAGAATAAATAAATACATTTTGAAAAAGGAACCAGGACCTCTAAATGTGCTGGCTACAACAAAAAAGTAAATAACCTAACTTTTAAGCATTTCACCAATTATAAACTCACTGGACTGCCTTACTCACATCAATATAACCCAGACAGAAAGTGCCACCACCAGCCACTGTTTACCAGTAACAGACCTTTTTCTTCAGGGTTCGTTTAAGGGATTTTAATAGTTAGGGAAGGCCTCTTGGGGAGGGCTGGTTGGAGAAGATTACAAATACAACATGACATGATCAAAATATGTCCATGGTTCCATCTGACAGGCAGCTGTGTGTGATTCACATTAAAGCCTTGAACTCATATCCCCGTCTACAAGAATAAATATATAGAATAAAATTAGTGGGGAATCACCCTGCTTTGGAGCGTTGTTTGTGTTGAGGTTCTTTGTAGCTGCTCAGCTTTTTTTTCCCAGCTGGATTTCTGGGCTTTGTGAGGATTTTTGCACTTGTTGTCACCCTTGTGTTGATTTGTTGTTGTGGCTTTAATCTGAGTGAGCTGCTGAGAGCTTCTGATTTATTCCTCAAAGTCTCTCTGAGCTGCTGGAGGTTCAGTGTTTTGCTCGAGGGCATCTCAGCAGAGGTTGTTAATGCTCCTGTTATTGTCAGTAACATTTGCGGGTCAGCTTTAACTTCCCGTCTGTCACCTGCTACTCCTGTCACTTATTGTCGTCACCTTAAATGTCGCCTTTTTTGTGCTTTATGGTCCCTAAATTCTGATTTATTGTATGAAACAATGCTGTATTTGACTCCTTTTCGCAAGTGTGAACCTCCACAAATATAGGATTTTTATTGATGATCTTTTTAAATCTTTCTGTTAAGCTTAAGTGCCAAAATGCAGCAATGTACAATACAAGACTGTCTTCACAAGAAAAATGACACAAGAGGTCATAATGTCAGTTGCCCAAAAACATCATATAGTTATATTTGAGTGACAGATGTCAACTAGCAGCCCGGAGCAGTGGTGCAGTATAGATGACATATATATGTGTTGACAAATGTCCTCAGGGTGTAGTAGTTGTGTAATAGTTTGGGGGGGGAGGGCGTTGTTAACATAACTACGATCATTAAACTTAACCCTGTGGTTATTATTATAGCCATGACAATGAAGGTCACCTAACTTTAGGTAGTAACTTAACCCACACCGACGTATGTGGTCATTTAATTTGGAGGACATACTATATCACACTGTGAATGCACATGTCGTACCCTTGTTGTGATACTGTGTATAGGTGTCTTGCTCAGCAGTCGTAGCCAGGTTTTTAGAAATGCAGTTGTTCTGTTTTGTTTCCTTCTTTTAATTAGTCAGTCAGCTGTTCAGTGATATTTTCTGCATATTTTTTATGTAAATGCAACAGTTCTTTCAAGGACAATATGAACATCAACTACTTCTTACAAACTCAGAAGCTAAACTCTAACTCAAATTACTGTCGGAGCTTTGTCTCTTTCTCCACACTGCCAAGAGAAAGACATCTGTTGTATAAATACTGAATCCTTATTCATTTATCAGAAGCATTGTCATTAGTGTTGTGTCATTCAAATAGTCACATTTAAACATATTGCGTGTAAAAACAAGGAAACAGGCTTTGAAATACCCACCGTCTGTCACTTTTAATTGTAGAACACAACTCTTCCCAGGTTGCTTAAAGCCACAAAATTCCCAGACAAAAAGGATATTATCCCAGTGTCCTCAGTGACAGCTATGGCCCTGGTCATAGTAGGGAAAGTACAGGTGTTACTAATAACATTACCAATGGCTCCATTCTATTCAAGTGTCCCCCGTAAGCCATGAAAGTGTGACAATGAGCCAGCATGTGTGATACCAGGACCCTGAAACTGAAGCATTCAACATTCACAGGTACATACAATCCCAACTCAGGGTCCATTTACTAGCTTTTCTAAGACCTTTCAACCATATCACACATGGTCCTGATAAGGGATGCTCAATTGTCATGGAGATGGATATGTCTCTCTTTGGATGCAGCCAAGATATTTATGCATGCTGTGATTCTTTCCCATATGTCTTATTGCATCAGATGTTGGGGGCAGGCTGGAGAAACAGCCATAAAACCTCTTTAGTCCTTATACAAACAAACTCTAAAAACTCTGGACAAAAAGCCAATGCATTTCCATCACTGTAGGGTACTGGAGAAATACAATTTACTGAGCTTTGATAACTTTAGATTATTCTCAAATTTGTGTCTAGTTTATAAAATGTTAAATGGTTTGGCCCCTCCTCCACTATGTGACTTTGTGTACACTCGCTCAGTAAGTTCTATTAGATCCTCCAGAATATACTCCATACAAGATTGTACCAGACCATTTCGTGGCACTGCATTTGGGCAGTCAGCTTTCTCAGTGAAAGCCATAACTCAGTGGAATACCCTACCTGATGAAGAACTGTAGTTCTATCAATGCATTCAAGACCAGACTGAAACATGTAGTTAAGACTAATCAGCTGTGTGACCACTGAGTTTACATTATTTCTAATTGACATTGTGGGTGTATGTGATGTGCTGTGTGTAGCCTTGTATTTTGTATTTTGTACGGTGTGCTCTGTGTTTTTTTTTGGTTTTTTTGTTGTTGGTTTTTTTGCTTTTTACTGTTTGTTGTTGTGCTGTTGTTTGTTTTTTGTCTGGGACTACAGATGCAAATTAGCCTCAAGCTAACGCTGGTGCAGTGCATCTTTAATGTTTCAAACTGCACACTGTCCCGTTCAATAAATAAATAAATCAATTTCCTATGTGGACATGGAAGCTCAGTAGCAGTTTTATTTCATCCATATTCAACTCTTTGTCCATGTTGGTTTAAACCGAAGCAGGGAGGTAGATTATTGGCCTTGGAAATAGAAGTTTGACAATTGTGAAACTTAAATTTCCAACAATGAACTTTCATGGTTTTTTTTTTGTTTTTTTTTTGGGTGATAGCCAAAATGTCAAATCAATTTTATTTGCATAGTCCAGAATCACAAATCATAAATTTGCCCTTTGCAGTCTGCACAGCAAATGGCACCCTCCATCCTCAGACTCTAAATTCAGATAAGAAAAATCCTTTGTCCCAAATAAACATTAAAAAAAGGAAAATGTACAATAACCTCAAGATGTGTCCAATACAAGAAATTCACAATATTACAAGGCGTAAAACATTTTTATGTGGTGATGTGATAATAATAATAGAATGTCATAACTGAAGTTAATATAGTCTTCCTTTATTCTGGGCCTGAGGAGAGTAATGATGATTAATAAGTCTTTCCATCCATCCAACTCATCTGCTCACTTCTTGTGTTCAGACTCTCATCAAATATCCTGATCACATTCCTGCTCCCCAGACGTCGAGCCCTTTAGATTCGAATGACCTCTGTGACCTTTACTCTAGTACCTTAAATCCAGTAAAAAAACATCAGCAAAGGGTCAGACTTTAGTTTGAAATAAAATGAGAAAAGGGAAAACGCTTTAAGGGAGAAAGATGATGAAATCCTTCTTCAAAAAAAAAAAAAAAAAGAAGAGAAAAGAAAGGGATATTGTGATCCCTGTGCTGCAGCTGTAAGCTGTGATGGATTGTGGTTTTCATTGAGAGAGACGACTGAATGGAGAGAGAAAGAGAGGGAGAGAGAGAGAGAGAGAAGGTGAAAGAGGTAGTGTGTCTCTCTCTCTCTCTGTCTCACACATTTTTCTTAATCTTTCTTTCCTCCATCTCCTTCCCCTCTCCTCTCTTCCACTCACTGTTCTGCCCTTTCTCTTGCTCTCACCCCCTCTCATCCTTCTTCCTCTTCATTCCTCTGTTTTCCTCTTTCTCTCTCTTTTCCCCACCACTCCTATCTCTCTCTCTCTCTTTTTAACACACTTGCCTCTCCTCTCCATCCAGACTTCATGCTCCTTGTCTGTTTCCTATTTTCTCTCTCTCTCTGCTCCAAGGTCGAGTTAATGAATGACAGAGCGTGTCATCAATTCCCCTCTCTGCCTTTACACCTGTCATACACACACACACACACACACACACACACACACACACACACACACACACACACACACACACACACTGTGTATTGATTGGTACAGCAGCAGGAGCAGCTTTGTGCTTTCAGTCCACAGAAACCACTTTGGATTTCATTCTGCAGGTTTTTATCTTGTAGTTATGTATTAACAGCACGTTTTAGTTTAGAATGTATTTAGTTTATAATAATCTTTTGTTTTAACATTGTGTGATGACACAGTGTTTGCTGCTTGCCTGGCCAAAAACAGCTGGCACATAACCCCCTTTAAAACAACAGATTATGGTTTCTACATTTTGGTGGTGATGGGTTGATTCTGTTAACTCTGGACAGAACCAGACTGACTGTGTCCAAGCATAGTTGGGTTTTATTTGTATTTCAGTTGCAGCTCCTCGCCTGTTAACGTTTCAAAATGCAAATAAATATTACATTATAGATGAACAGAAAAATATTAGCTCAAATTTTAAGACAGTGTTTGGCACACTGGTTGTAAAACTTCTCAGGTATAAAAACATCTTGTTCTCAAAGGGACTGTAGTTATCCAGATATTTACTGTATCAAAATATCTTCAAATGACATCATAACTAAAAAGTCACTTCTCCATGAAGAAAAATGACCGCTTCTACGGAATCTGTTGCTGCCAATATTAAAATAAAATAATTAATTGATATTGAAAATTAAATGTTCAATTTGTGTGCCATAATGTATGCCAAAATTAAACAAAATAAAGCAGTTCAGGTTCAGGTCTGTTGCAAATGCATAGTGGCAGCCAAGATAAAAATGAAAATTTCAATTATTTTCAGTGTGTTCATAAGCATAACACTGCTATGGTAGTGAAACTGAATGCAAAATGAACTTTTCAGTTCAACCTGAACTAAAATATAAACTCAAACTGGGTTTTGAATATGAATTTGAATTATGTCCTGATCTTAGCTTCATTTTAAGTCAATTCCAATTTAAGTCAATCATTATGAAATGGACAATTCTAAAAATGAATGTGTAAAAGGCAAAAACTATAGATAAAAGCTACAAAACAAAGACCAAATTCTATTTCAAATTTTGAAAGTCTAGTTTGCATTTTCATTTTCAAGTTTACTTTGCACATTGTCTGCCAATTTAGAAAAGTCTGTTTCACATTCAACTTCATCATCATTATGGCTGTGTTTTGCTTACGACTGCAATGGCAATTATTTATCAGTGGGGTGTTATTTAAATTTTGGCAGCACATTTCAAAATTGAAAACTGGAATAAAAATGTTTTTAAAAAACTTTGTTAACTGAATTTTGTTGTATATCATACACACAAAAATGGAAAATGTTAATGAAAATTAACATTAGTTAAATGAGTTCATTGTACAGTAATATTGGCAGGCAGAGACTTCCATACAAAAAAGAGGAGAAACCAGCTTTTTCAACACAGATTGAATAATATCCACTTTATTTATTTGTGTTTTATATTTATATTTTCTTCCACTTTTGTTTGTATTTCAGAATCTCCCATTGGTCAAATGCGCCCCCCTCATGGCAGTGCCACTCCTCAAAAGAACAGTAACCTCCTGGTCATCATTGTGGTTTCTGTGGGAGCCGTCACCGTGGTCGTGGTCGTCATCGTGGCGCTCATCTGCACCCGGCGCTCCTCCGCCCAGCAGAGGAAGTAAGATGCTTCATTCATCTGTGTGATGGCGGTAAACAGCTGTCAGGGTAACAAGGCAGATGGTTAATGATCTGTCTTGCTTGTTGTGCTTTTTCATATAGATTAGAGTATCAAACGAGTGTTCCTACAGACTGACGCAAGGTTTTACATCCAATCAAAAAGTATCTGCTGTTACTTTACCCGAAACTGGGGTGGACCTGTCCTTTATGTCCTTTTTTCACACTTTCATCTTCTCTCTTTTTAATAATGTTCATCGGGGTTACATCATTACGTTATTTTCTAATCTTTATGAAGTTTATAATCGAGTTTGTCAAGTGTTACTTTGTATTATTTTTTAATCAAGCTCATGATATTTCAGTCAGTATTATTATAAAAACCACTTCATGAGGTTTCAGCTGTAGAACTCTCTGTGCTTGTCATCCTTATCTCTCTATCCACCTGAACCTGCCTTCTGTGTAAATTGCAGCATAAATGAGCATGTTTTTATGATGGATGTACATTTCTGTTCATGTACAGATGAGCAACAGTATTCATGCTCTCCAGGGATTTGAATGGTCGCCTAGCAACATGACTCTAAAAGCAGTCTACCCATGGTTCGGCGTGTTGTCCCCTATCTTTGTCCTCCCTACCTGTCAGCTGACTCCCGCACCTGTGTGTTTCTCGTCCTCTCCGCAGGAAGAGAGCGAGCCACAGTGCCAGTAAGAGGAAGGGCAGTCAGAAGGACCTGCGACCCCCTGACCTCTGGATCCATCACGAGGAGATGGAGATGAAGAACATGGAGAAAGCTCCCAGTGTTGCCCCGTCTGGACACGACTCACCCATCCAGTCCTGCCAGGACCTCCCCCAGGTCGCCCACAGCCAATCAGAGAGCCAGATGGGCAGCAAGAGTAGCCACTCAGGTACAGGATGGATGCTGATTCATCGTTATTCATCCACTTATCTTTCTGTCATTTCAATGCTTATCTTTACTAACTTAGTTTAATTTTCATAACTGTTAATAAAAACAAAGATTAGTTTTTCTGCTTTATGATTGATTGATTTGTTTGTTTGTTTGTTTGTTTGTTACTTTGTGTCTTTCATTAGATGCAGATTTCATATCCAGTTTCATCTCTATGTTGCCTGGCAACATCAAAATGTGAAAAAATGTGTAGAACACTGAAATTAAAAATGTCATTTGAAGTTTCAGTGTTTTACATTTGCATGCTAAATATTTAGTCTTCATTAAATTCAATTAAAATCAAGCCTGATATGTCATGAATTAAAACAAATTAAGATTATTAAGTATAAATACAGACCTAACTTACATTCTTCACAGTGGCAGTGACGGCCTGAATAAATGTCATGATAAAATTTTGGATTTGTGTTTGAACATTCGAATGTTCTGACGTTCCAGGAGCAGACGGCGACGAGGCATCCAGCAGTATCTCCACTCTGGAGCGCTCCCTGGCTGCCAGGAGGGGAACACGAGGCAAGATGATGATTCCTATGGACTCACAACCAAGCAACACACGTATGTAGCACAACTCTGTGTGTGTGTGTGTGTGTGTGTGTGTTAACTTGTTACTCACTGGTTCTCATATTTTGGAGTGTTATTTGTCATCAATTATTGATGCTATAACCATTTCAGGGACCATATTTATCAAGTGTCTTAGAGTAGATATCAGTCTAACTCACCAAAAATTCTAAGAGAAACTTATTTTTCGTCCTGTTTTTAGAACAAGGAGTAAAAACATTTGATTAACCTTCTTAACATAAGAACTGACTTCTCTCTGAGGAGTCCTGACCTGTTAGGAGATGTGCACCTACATTCTGTAGAAGGAGACGTTCATTGATCACTATGAGTATATTAAAAGACGCTGTTTGTTTTTTGACAGACTTTGTGTGGGAAACACAAAAGCTGCATTTTTTAGAAAAGAAAAAAAAACCCAGCTTTGCAACAATGATGAAATGGGTCTGTAGCAACCAACACTTTCTGCAGCAATAAATCAGACTTAGATTGTTCTTACAACTGATAATGCACATACACTAATGTCCCCCCACTCAATGTAAAGTTACAGGGGAAAAAAAGCTTCATTCATACATCATGGGGTTACTTATTCATTTAAAATGACAGAGGATGTTCATATTGTTACTATATTCTCAACACTGGGTAACATTAGAGAAAGAAAGGACACACAAAGTTAACAAGAAGTGCAGCTGGAAGGGACATTCAAGGATATTCTAGTTTTAAATAGAGAGATGTCCACAGCTCCCAGTCAGTGTAAAATGATGTGACTGGATAAAGATGACAAGGATAATTTCACACGGCAAAGATTTAAAATTGTATACACTGTATACACTTTGTCAGTGATTGCTTATTATTGGTTTCATCATGTATATTCTATTATGTATTATGCAAATTGTATAATACTATTATGAGAAAAAAGCTATTTACTTTGGCAACATATCTTTGCATAGATGAGCTAGATAGCTTATTAACCAATAAATATAAAATATTTAAGCTAGTTGAATTTGAAATGTGCTATAAGTTGCTGCTTTGAAGAACTCGAGATAACAAGGTCAATAAACTGAAGCTATTTAGTTGAATCAACAAATGTCAAAAAATCCACAACAAAACCACAGTTGTCCATGACTGAGTGACTGAGTGAGTGATGAAGTTTCACCATTGGTCAGCCAGCCGATTGTTGGAGTTTCCCCACTGGCTGTTGCTCTTTCAAAATGAATTGGTGCTAGATGATGGACGTGGAAGACAGCAGCACGACAGAGCGACTGTGTTTCCTGCTCTGAGCGCTCAGCTCCGCTGTTAAATACAGTGAAGTCAGCTAAACTCTTGTTTAAACAGACGCGTCCCAGCATCTCTCCCGTCTCCTCCTCTACCGTCCACCCAGTGTGATCGACTCTCTGGCTGACAGCGCTGTCAGCAGCCAGCGGGAGGGACGCTCTGCAGTGTGTTTGGAATTTATAAGTAACCTAATATCAGGATGCAAGCTTTTTATTTCTCTGATGTATTCACGTCACAATCGATGAACAACAGTATTAAAACTCAAGTCTTGCAGGTAACATCAGCAGGTTACGCCAGTTTAGTGCAGGTGCGCTTGATTTGAAAGTAACTGGGGTAACTGGGTGGAAATAAGCCACCTGAATTTGCATCCAAAATGCTGTCAAAACTTTCATTTACAATTTCCACCACATCCTCTATGATCATTGACTGGGAAAGAGGCAGAAAAAAAGGCACATAGGAGCAGGAACAGGGCTGCCAAGTCTCTCACACACTGACCGTGAGACTCACACAATTGACTTTTCACATGCTCTCATGCCACACGTCCATTTTATCACGCAGTGAAAAACAAATTCATAACTCATAGCATTGCGGCGCAAAAAGAGGACAGTTATTCAGAAGATCAGGGGGAAAGCCAGAAATATACACACTATCAATCTATTATAGTGTAATGTATTCCAATGCATGCTGCTCAGAGTAATCTCAGTCAGCGGCTCCTCTCCCTCTCCTCTCACACCATGTACATACAAGCAGGAGAGTGAGTTACTACGGTTACGGGGATGCTCTGTGTCTCTGTCACTCTGAAACCTTCTTGTGATTCCCAATAATAGGTTTTCAGGTTAGTTGTGAGGCCATTTCATTCATCCTAATTGTTTGTACGTTGTTGCAATTGTTAGTTTTTGAAGATGGCCTTGTGAGTATTAAGAATAGCAACTCTCAGGTTTGACATTGTTTAACCAGGTTTAATTATTTAAATCATATTGTGATGTGTTGTAAGACTGTTTCATTTATATAAATTGGCTGTCCTTGTTTGAGATTGCCTAGTAGGCTGCAACCTACTAGCATTTTATTATCAGTAGTTTCACATGTGCCTTGCTAATGTGAATTTATCACAAACATTCACATTTGCTACATTGTAATGACTGTTATGTGCTCTAAAGAGGTCCACATATCCTCAGTAAATACTGACTCCTGGACGCAGGAACAAACCCGACATCACTGAATATAATTGACATTATGCTGTGTAAGTGGTGCGGCTCTGTCGACAACCTGAGTCACGGCTCGTCCTGTCGGTGCTTGAGAGCGGCCTGTGCTGCAGTGGGGTGTCCTAGGGTGACAAGGATGGTCAGACGAGTTCATCTCTCTCTTCCTCTCTGTCTCTCTCTCTGTGAGCTAGAGATGTAAAAAGTCTTTCATGCAAAGACATAAGTTAAGTTGATGGAAGAAAAAAAACACACATACACACACACACACACACACACACACATACACACACACACACACACACACACAATGACACTCATACGCACTGAAATTACACACCAACACACAGATAATTAGCTTCTATGTTCTTGCAGACTGACTCAGAGGACAGAGGGGAGTGGGAGAAGATGAGAGAAAGGATGAGAAAGAGAAACGGATGGAGGGCAGAACGGGGGGATGGAAGAGAGAAGAAAGAGAGAGAGATGAAGTGTTGCTCTAAACCCTCATTAAGTGTCCATCTACAGTGTGTGAATGGGTTCATAAATGCGTGGGTGTGTGTGTATTTGTGTGTGTGTGTGTGTGTGTGTGCCAGCAGTGACTCTGATGAGCTTCAGTCACATATGAGTCACATATAAATCAGACGGAAATGAAAAGTTTGTCACCTTCTGTTCATGGTAGTAGCTGCTAATGTAGCCTGGAGCTGTTAGCCTCCAGCAGAGATGAGGAGCTACAGAGGTCTGCACACCTCAATTTTTTCCAACTCCACACTCTTAGATTTTTTTACTTTTCAAACTTACAGCTCACTCAAGAGACATCACGTGATTTCAAGCAGCTCCCTCTGGAGAAACAAAAGGCTTTATACAACTTTTCTCACTTATGCAGTAGTATCACCACACTTATGTTAGCACCTTCACACCACAACACCTCCTGTCACTTAAATCACACTGTGGGTGTAGTCATGGCAGTTGTAGCTGCCTGTAAAGAGATCCACCTGTCTGCATAAACTTGCTTTATTTCACCAACAGACTGATGTGGAACATCTGCAGTGACACAGCATCGCATCCACGAACTAGTTTTTAGTCAGTTTAGGAGCAGATCGTCTAATTAGTGCCTCCCCTCTCTGCGGAGTGTGTGTTTGTGTGTGTGTGAGCTGGAAGTTTAGTGTAATTACCCTGCTGCCAGTCTGTCTGTGTGTCTGTAAGGATTTGTGTCCTCCTTTCCCTCGTTTTCATTCTTGCTCTGTTGTGTTGCTGTTGTTGTTTACTGCAGTTGTAACAAACTAAAGCTGCTGCTGTGAAAGTCAACAATCTGCTTACAGCAACGTGTGGTTATTTCTGGAGAGTGTGAGTCAGCGGGTGACTGATTTTTTTTTTTTTTTTTTTGGTAAAGTGACATGCAGTCCTGTGTTTTTACATAAGTGTGTGTATGATATGTGGGTCACCCTGAGACAGGAAAGCCCTTCAGGCTTCCTACCAACACAGACCCGTCCTCTACTCTCATCTGATTTAGCTGTTTCTCTTCGTATGTGTTTTACATTTCATCACTACCTTTTTGTCAATGTTTCTTCTCCTTTATATTGATTTTTTTTTATAATAATTTTTATAATTGAATTATAATTGATTAAAGCCATTCCTGTCACACTGATGAATAACATAAAAGGGACAGTACAAAATCCATTTTTATAAAAGTGGTAGTATGTTTTTAATTAACATTATTTGTTTTAAAAAACTAAATGGAATACAGTATTATGATCATAATGATGTTTCCACTTCCTTTCAACAGAAGAATTTTTATGAGAGAACAATATATCTTCAATTCCCCATACTTCCAAAATTAAAGAAATATTTTTTTAACTCTTTTTGGAATTATGCTTAATTTGGATTTTGATGATAGTACATTTTGTATTAATAATAACTCACAAACACCTGTTTGACACTTGTGTGATAGATAACACAAATGGTTGCTCACCAAAGAAATAGTGACTAATTTTGATATTAATAGTGATAGTATATTTATTTACAGAAATATAGATATTAAAGGTTACTTGAAAGTTTTCAGCCTCTGAAAATGATATAAAGTATTTCTTTAAGTCTTTAAAAAAGCTAAAATATAAAAATGCCATAAGATAATGTAAACTGGCAGCATGTTTGTTATATAATACTCCCTTTTCTTTTCCTTTATTTAACTAATTTCCTTAGTTTAATACATTAATTATTCTTGTATTTATTTTATAGGTTACTGTTGCTTTGATTACTGCCCATATAAATATTTTATACCAATCAAGTTCCTCCATGTTCAGTCCAATCAGTGAAGCTGAAGCTACCATTCCCTTTTCTTACATGTACTACAATCACTACATATCCAATCAAAATCATCTTCTCATTCACTAGCTGTAGCGTGCCACTGACACTGGCTTCAGTTAATGTGACATTTGGGGTTCTTTCTGCCTGACTGTGATCAATATCCAGTTAACTACTCCTCCAAAAATGTTTACACAAGAGCCAAATAAACTGGTTCCTGTTTACATTTGTGATATGTTTATCCATCATGAGCAGACTTAACAGAAAGATGGAGAAACATTGAAGGATTGTAGCTGAAGCAACAGTTTGGTCAGAAAATGATCAAACTGTAGGACAAACTAGTAAATACAAACAATAGCTCTTCAATGATGGTTCTCCGTAGACTTGTTAATGTTCTTACCTGATTTTGATTTCGTTTTTGTGTTTTGATGAAAATGTATATTCATTTTAGTCAAATTTTGTTTGTAAGCTTTTCAGATTTTGGCCAGGAGACACTAGATAATTGTAGTAATTTACACAATGTTGTTGTTCTTTTAACTGAGAAGTATTAGACATCCTTATTGGTTTGGTTTTTATGGGTTTTTATTGGTCATTTCATTATTTTGTGAAATGCTTACAGTGACATCCCATCAAGCACCCAGATTTTGTAGTTGAGGTTATTGGGTGCCACATGCCATAAGCAATTGTTATAGTATGTGGCACCCATCAATGATGTCCAGTGTCAACATCAGTCTTTATCATTTGAGCCCCTGGTGCAAGAAAAACAAAACAAAAAAAACAAAAAACAGAATTGTCATGTAGTAAGGGAGGTAACAATAAGTGGTATATGCCATAAAATGTCACTATATGCGGACGACATGCTCCTTTTTATTGATCACAGTTTTCTTCCACTTTTAATTGCTTCAAAAATTCTTAGTGATTCAAATTAAATTAACCTAATAAGCATTTCTGCCTTTTAATTATGCAATTAGTAATCTAGAACTGAATTCAGAAATACCGGTCTAAGGGAATCCAGTTTAAAGAATCCTAACATAAATGACTTAATTGTCATTAAGGAAAGTTAATGAACAAATTTAAAATGATCAATAACTGACTTCATGTTTGTTGTGCAAATAACTATACCCCCAAATTACCCTGAAGAAGAGACTTTTGTGAAATGGTCAGGATAAGAACATTTTTCTGTGTATTTTTGTGGTTGATTCTTCTTACATTTTGTGATCGGTGTCTTATTGTGAAAATATATCAGGATTGTAACCTCTTGCATGTAACATGGGATTAGTTGAGTATGTGTTCATTCTAAAATTCCTGCAGGGTCTGGCTGTTTCTATCTTTGTTTCTGTCTCTTTCTCTCTATTTCAGCTTGAGGCTTCTTCACTTTTTTCATTCTGCCAGCCACGTATCTGCTCTGAAGATGACATATCTACTTTCTTTTTTTTTTTTAATCTATTTGTGTCTCCTGTCTGGGCTTCCTCTCTTTTCTGTCTCAGTTTCAGGTTGTTGTTTTTTTTTTTTAATTTTGTTTTGGTTTGTTTTTTTGTTTTTTTCAAATCAATCTCCTGCCTTAAGCTTTTATCGTTTCTTCTTTCTCTTATCTCAGTGTCTCTGCCTTTTCTTTCTGTCTTCACCTTCAGTCTCCATTTGTTTTTTAATCCTCTTTATCTTTCTTGAGTCTGTTTTTGTCATTCCATCTGATTCTAAACCTTTCTACTTCTTCTTCTTTTATTCCCTTTTTCTCTTTATTCATTCTATTTCTTAGTTTTCAGTTGAATATTTATTTTGTCATTTTCTCTTTCTCCATTTCTATCCCTGTCAAATGTATCTTTGTTTCTCTGGAAAACCAAAATTTTTTCAAATGTGTATGTCTGTCTCGTCCCCCTCTTGTCTTTGGCCCCTTTTTCTCTCTCTCACACACACACATGTATGCACAAACCTCCATTAACCTGTAGCTGCCTCACTGCACCAAAGTCATCAATATTCTCAATCAGTAACAGTATTGATTAAACTTGCTCATCTCTGGTCATCTTGCTGCTGTAATCAAACCCTGCTTCTCTTTAAATGATCACAGCACAAATACAATAAACACACACACACACACACATCTCCTAAAGCTGCTGATCACAGCCTGGCTGCGTCCAAATTTTCAATACTTTCCTATCAATACTGGTATTGATCAGGGTTTACTAGAATCAGACCTCCTGTTTCAAAACAAGAGGAAGCAGGAGGCAGATAAAAACTCTACCTGCCTCTTTATTTTTTTCTGTCATTTAGAATTTATGGAATGGAAAAACGCTGTTCATCTGCTCCATTTCAACATTTTCTTTCAGTTATACAGTTAAAATCAGCCACACTTCCAAACCAAAGGTTAGGGGTACAAGAGTGATCTGAATATTGATCTGTTTCTTGTATATGCAGATTTATAGTAACCAGGTTACAACTGTGCACACATTCCCAGATTACCTGCATAACCTGGTTTCTCTGAGTAACCAGGTTATTTAATCACATGTAAATACACTGAATGAATGTGAGACACACACTCAACTTTTGTAATCTTTATAAATTAAATAAGAATTATATTAGTCAATGTCTGATTTTAATGAAAAAAAAAATCTCATATTCTCATTTTATAATCTCAAACATATTTACTTCAAAAATATTTCATGGGCCCCCTGCAATAACAGCTCAGACCACTAGGGGTCCTGCAGTTTAGAGGCAGTTGACTCATATATTTGGTCAGAAAGGGCCACCTCTGAATGTGAAAATAAAGTATTGGAAATAAACACTGTTACTTGAAGCATTCATTCATTAATGTTTCTTTTTTAGTTTCAATTTCATTCAGTTGACATAATATTCATCATTTCATTACAGCAGGCTTCCAAGACTTTATTTCAATATGGGATGGGAAATATTTCTATAGTTGAAGCAACAATAGGCTGTAAAACAAAATGTATTTTTTTTCTCCATTAACACTTGACAAACATAGTAACAATGTAAAACACAATACTGGATGCACCTTTAGCATGACTGTATGTGTGTCAGTGTGTGTGGGTGAGTGTGTGTGTTTGTGTATGACTCTTAGGGTTGGGTGATATGAGCATTTACTGGAGACTGTGAGATGATATAGAAATGTAGCATTCAGTTTAGATTTGGACTGTTTTTAAGACCAGACCATTGTTGGAAATGTAGAAAATCCATAGTAAAGAATTTTTATATGATTTTAGCATCATGTGCCTTTTTTGGTCAAGTATTTATTTCACTGAATTAGCAAAAACATCTTCAGAACCAAACATTTTTACATAATCACAATATACAATATATTGATATTTTGATATAAAATTACTTTTTGCTGTCTCATCTGTGTCAATCTGCTTTGATTTATTGGTTTACTATTTATTATTTTCCATCTGTTACTGTGTTGTCAGTGCCATCACTGCCTGGTTCACTGACTGTTGTTTCCTCTCTTAATCAGCGGTGGTCAGTGCCATCCCGGTGCCAGCTCTGGACTCCTCTCAGTATCCTGGTATCTTACCGTCACCTTCCTGTGGCTTCACTCACAACAAGTTCAGTCTGAGACCAATGCCCTTCCCCAGCCTGACAGTGGACAGAGGATACACACCAGGTACTGCAATTCTACTACCACTAATACTTCCAAGAATACCACTGATACTACTGTAAAACAGGTTTCGCAAAGGTGAAGTCAAACACACTTCTACAACCACACCAGTACAACCAAATCAAGCTTCATGAATGTCCTAAACTACTTTCCTTTTCATATACACAGCAGGTGCTGATTAATTCAACCAAAAACTAAAATACATAGATTAGAATAGAAAGATTAGCTTATAAATTTGAAAAAAACAAATCAATTAATGTCAATAATATAATAATAATGATGATAATAATAATAATATGTCAAGTTTATATTGTTTTGGTGTAAAATATGTTTAGCAATAGAAAGAAAAAAATATTAATATATGTATCATATTTAAATAATATAATACAATGTGATTATTTTAATAATTTAAAGTGGCGGCAACAGCACTAGATATTTGTTAAATGAGCAGCTGGGTTAAGCTGCCAATTGTTTATACAGACTCCATATTCAGTGTGTGAGTGTGTGTCGCTGTTTCTGGTAATTTGATAAATTGCAGATTTGTTGGAATATGAGACACTGATCATCAAATGAAATGCAAAGGGACTTATAACAGGTTCTGCATTATTTCCTGTCTTGTCTGCCTGTGCTTTAGAGGAGCCCTGTGTTAAAGTTACATGGTGCATATTGGTGCAATCTGTGTTTAATGAAATGACCAAAAACTTGGTTCTGAGCTCTGTTTTTTTAGCATTGCTATGCACTTAATACAAAGCCACATGTGAGTAGTGACAAAGAGTCAGTCTCTCAGCTTGCAGACAAGAGTGTAATGAATGTAACACCAGACTTAAATACTCTCTTGTCAAAACCAGCTATTAGCAAGGGTGAGATAAAACACATAATTAAAGCTGCCAAAGAAAGGTAAATGGTAAGTGGACTGCACTTACATACTGATCTTCTGAAACGAACAAAGCGTTTCTCACACTCACACACTGATGGTGGCACCGGCCTGCTCATTGAGAGCAATTAAGGATTCAGTGTCTTGCTCAAGGACACTTTAACATATGCACAGCAGGAGGTGGGGATCAAACTACAAACCCTGTGCTCCACCACCTGAGCCACAGTGACACAAGTTTGTGGCATTAGCTTGACATATAAAACATGTATAACACCACATTCAGGCTACAATTAATCTTCCTGGACAGAATACAAAATACAATAAAAAAATAACCCTGTTCTTCCTCCCTATCTCAATCCCTCATGGTACTGTCCAGATTGTGAGCGCCTGGTGGAGCACAACCAAGGAGAGGACTCGGAGAAAACAATGATTAGAAATCAAAGCACACGATGAAAAGATCCTAAACAAAGCAAATGTAGCAATCAACGAAACTGGATCCAGTGTTTAGATGATAACCACCATTGTAACCATTGTTTGACAACAAAATGACAGAAGATAGTGATGAATGGTCATCACAATTACACACAAACATCACTATAATTTTGATGCCATGTTTTCATGAACTGCATACGTGCTGTGCAGGTACGGAAAGCTTGACAGACGTAGCAACAGTAACTAAGGGGGTTGTGGTTAGCAAACGGTCAACATACATAGCTAACAGCGCTCAGTTTGAATGCAACAGCAGCAGGAACACACCCAGTAGCTTATGGTATACTTGTATTAATATGATTAGGGTTGTTATTATTGTATCACTATCATATCATAACTAGTAAGCTATTGTAAATGCAACTGTTAATAATGGAAATAATACATACATGTAATAATAATTTAACCTTAACCTTTCATAAATACAGCAGGGCTTACTTACACTGCAGCATCTTAATCTTCCCTGCTCTCTCTCCACTGTTCCCTCCTCACCCTCCCTGTCGTATTTAAGCCTATTTTGCTGCAGAGTGAAATGCTAAACGACGTGGTGGGGAGCAGTAATTCAGTAATTGGCTAATTCCTGGTCGGCTTGTATCAGTGATTTAACAACAGCAGAGAGACGAGGAGACGCTTCAGAGTCATTGAATTAGCCGGCACACTGGGAGGGCTGATCACTGCTGGCAAAACACACACTTACAATAAGCTTATGGGGATGTCATCCTATAGATGACTGCAGCAGAGTTGAGCACACACCTTCTGTGACATTGAGACATGTTATTGTGGGATTGTACAGTTTTAGCACACTGTTTTTCATTCCAGTTAAACATTTGATGTTGCAAAACTTGTTTTTGGCATGAATCAGGGCAGTAAACAACAACAATAAAGCTTCCACCAGTTTTGTTTGCAATAACTTCCCTTGCATCTTTATTGTCTGCACTTGCCAATGCGGTACTAAATTCTCTTTATTATATGAATTCTCTGACGTATATTGCCTACCAACAGCAGAGGTTCTTTCCTGCTTCTTTGCTTCACTTTCAGTTTCCTGGTGTTTAATCCCAATTTATTAATCCCTGTTTATATATTATAAATATATTATGTTGGATGTAGGGAGATAAGGGAGGAAAAAGTAATTTAAAAATGACACACTGCACTGTATGTTTGTAATTTCATAATTATTTAGAATCATGAACATATAGCGTATTTAGGGTAAATCCTTTTGTTTGATTGGCTATTCCTGCCCTGAACATACAGTATATGATTTATCATGTGATCACAAATCAAGTGACTTGATAAATGTTTAAATTTGTTAAATTGGTTTTTAAGAAGGGTGAAGTTAGACAATCTTGTTGAATAAATTCTGAAATTTGAATCAATATATTTTACAATTTTGGATAAATTTTTAATCAAATTTGGCAATAAAGCGTGCTGAATATCATACAGCCTTGGGGCGGCTTGGGCTCAGCAGAGTGTGTTGTCCACTAATGGCAGCATCGGTGGTTTGATCCCCGGCTCCTTCTGTCCACATTTCAAAGTGTCCTTGAGCAAGACACTGAACCTTAATTGCTCCTGATGATCAGGCCAATATGTGAATGGATGAATGAATTGTAAAGTACTTTGTAAATAAAAGTGACTCTGGGTGGAGTCTTCTCCATAGCAACAGCTGATCCAGATTTTGCCAGATATAATACATTTATTTTGGCTTAAGCTGCACATACTGTTCACACAAGATCTGTTGTTGAGGGTAGCTCAAGGTAAGATCAGCCAATCAAAATGTAGAAAAAAAAGACATGAATAAAACAGTGTTTGCCAGTGCTATTTTCGACTCTCTGGGTTAATCTCATGTTTGTAGTCCAAACTTTGTTGAAACCCAAATAACTTAATTTTAAATTCTAGTTGAGATCCCAAAGTTTCCAAACATGTCAGGCTTAAGTTTTTAAATGATGCACAAGATATGCAGAGCATTTCAATTTGTGAAATTTTGCAGCAATATAAAACGAGGAGTGCAGGGTTTTAATATTTCACTCTGTGTAAATCTCAGTAGCTTCAATGAAGAGTTGGGATACAATCATTCACAATATACTGTATTCATAATACTGTTAGAGTGGAGGAAAATAAGAAACTAAGAAAAATAAGAAAGCAGAAGTAATAAACACTTTCATATTAACAATGGGAAAAAGACAATGTGCAACATTAAAGTTGTTGCCCATAGTGACAACCAGCACAGAATTATCACTCGACCCTGCAGTTCCACTCAACTCTATGGAGCATTTTAGCCTCTTTTAGCTCATAGTTTTGGTTTTAAACATTTACTGTTTGGTATAGTCTCACCGCCCTCTTCAGCCTGGTGTCCAGTAGCAGCAGGCAGCTGTTTTCAGTGAAAAAGCTCTGATAAACCCACTGTATGCTACCTACTCAGCTCCAAACAGCAGACAAAGTTAGCCGATGAACATAGTGGAACATTTAGCAGCTAAAGAGCCAGATATTTTTGTTCCACTGCCTCAAGTGGTCAAAAAATAATTAAGGTGCTCTTCAAAGTTTTCTTGTAAACAATCATACAATGTTGTTACATTAGGTTACATTACAAGACAATACGTTATGGTGTTTAACATCACCAACTGTCAGTCAGTGGGATAGCGTGAAACAGACGGACATCATGTAGCCCTGTTGAATTTGTTGGCATGACCAGTCCTTGAGGTAAATACCAGTTTCATTAACATCAACATAGGTCACAGCACCCTGAAACCACAATGTATAGCTTTTTCAGATATTGTTCCTCTTAGGTTTGTCTTTGTTGTTTGATTTTGTGTATGTTTGTCTTGCTTCTGTGTATTTTTTGTGGCTAGATTCAAGTCTTCTTCAATACAGCATAATGTTCATTTTGTAAATTATGGTCCCATTCAATTTAAATTTGACGATAAAGCAGGGTATGCTTTAGGGAGTGGCTACGTTGTGATTGACAAGTCGCTACCACAGCGACAACATTGCTTATGTAAGGTAACCACTGCGTATGGGCGTAGCTGCTTCTATTTCACAGTGTGTTTTCAGTTCACTTAAGTTAATTGTAACATTGTGGTTGCCTTAAAACAGTCTTGTTCATCATTTGGTTGTAATAAAAGACCCATCAGTGAGTCGGATGATCAGTTTCACCGGTTTTTTGTTTTAAGGGTTTTAGGCCTGTTTTTCGCTAGCGAAAATTTGCATTAGCATTAGCATCATCACTGTTAACCATAGATTGTAAATGCACTGTGCTAACCAAACTAGCAGCTAGCGTTATGGTCAGCTCCACCCTCTCGTCCAAATATGGTCACTCCTGGCTCCAAAAATCAAACATGGCGACAGCCAAGTCCAAGATGGCGACCGTTTAATCGCTACACTCAAGGCTTCAAAACGGCAATTCACAAACCAATGGCTGATGTCACGGTGACTATGTCCATATTTTTTACAGTCTATGGGCTAAATACACAGAGTTACCTAGGGCTGTAGCCCCACCTAGTGAAAAAGTCATGCCATGCCACTATTCACCTTATTTAAATAATTTCTCTACTTCAACATCTCTAACGAGTGTTTTTTTTAATCTCTCCACACATACATTAAAATACATTAACAGTTGTGTTTCTGTGCTTCTAGATATAAAAATGACTTCTGTTCAGCCGCTGTGACTCACCAGCAGATGCTTGCTCTTAGAAAATACATCTCTCCTCTTTTACAACCACTCAGAGAGAAAAAGTAATAGAGAAGTTATTTAACAGTGTTATTTGCAGCCTCTTATCACTGCAGGGATGAAGATGAGGTCTGTTGTCATAAATGACATGTGAAGGAGAGGAGAAGGGTGGCAGTGGGAAGGTGGACGAGAAGGTATAGATCACAGTAAGGCCAGACTGGCTATGCTCCAGGATCACAATAACGACAGTGCGCAGCAAAATTAGCAAACAGCACTGTCAGGGTTAATTTGAACACTTAATGTGTGAATATGGTTCCACACCACTGAGTGTTAATTGAGCTCTTTTTGAAGTGCTGGTATTTTTACACTGTAATAAAGTTATAATTGTCTCTTTGTGTAGTTAAAATTTAACACTCCTCAACATCAGTGTGCTTTGTCAGACTTGAACTTCACCACAGTGTCACTGTTAACTATACAGGTGTTACCTCCATATTAATATTTTAAGGTGTAAATATGGCTCTCATAATCACTTTTAAAGGACAGGTTCACAGTTTTTCAAGTCTGTCTTAAACAAAAGTCAGGTGCCCAGATGAACATTGAAATAAGTTTTTTTTTGCTCATTCCTCCCGTTCATACTGAACATTAGAAGATCCCTTCATAATTCACTTAAAATGCAAGTGATGGGGGCCAAAATCCACAGTCCTCCTTCTGTGCAAAAATGTATTTAAAAGTTTATCTGAAGCTAATATGAAGCCTCAGTGTCCAAATGAGTCAAATCAAGTAGATATCTTTCAATGTTACAGTCTTTTTAGTGGCAAAGTCCCTCTTTTTGTTACTATACTTCCACCACAGGTCAACAGGGAAACACTGTCCAAGGAAACACAAAGAGGGAATTTGATGCTAAAAAGACGGTAAATGTGGCAGATATCCACTTGATATGACTAACTCAGACTGCTGAAGCCTCATATAAGCTTCGCATCAACTTTTCAATACATTGCACAAAATGATGTGTCTCTGGTATTGAGCAAGCTCACTCACTGACATGCTTACTCCTGTCAAAATGTCTGCTGTGAAGGGGGTCTATTAACACAGTTTTGAGGTTCCTGTACCTTTAACTGCCAGTTCTGCTAACCACTTCTCTGTGGTTAGTAAAAGAGTCTGTTCATTTGAGACTCTCTTTGCTTCTTTTAACCGTGACCATCTTTCCCTTACCTTAAGCAAGTGGTTATTGATTTAACCACGGTGACAAAGATCCCTTAATCTCAATGAAGTAGTCTTTGACCTTTCCCTAACGCTAAGTTGTTTTTGTGCCTGAACCAAACCAAACTATAAAGGTGCAGTGTGTAGGATTTAGTAGCATCTAGCAGAGTGGACTTGGCAGAAATGGAACATAATATTCATAGGTATGTTTTAACTAATGCATAATCACCTGAAAATAAGACTTGTTGCAGGGTTGTTTTTTTTTACCTTAGAATGAGCCCTTTATATCTACATAGGAAGCAAGTCATCCTCCACAGAGGCCGCCATATTGCACCACCATGTTTCTACAGTAGCCCAGAACAGACAAACCAAACACTAGCTCTAGAGAGGACCTTTCGCGTTTTTTGCGAGTTCTCCTACACGCTTGGAAGAGGGGTTGGGGGGCATTCAGTTGGTTGCAATCTGCAACCTCACCACTAGATGCCACTAAATCCTACACAATGTACCTTTAACCATATAATACCAAAAAATGTTTTTTAAGATGCTGATTTTTTATTCACACTTTTCCACGATGAGTTGAGGTGACAAAGAACATTTTCTGCGATCACTCAGGAGCTTGTCATTTTGCTGCCAAACATTATAGGTCTGATTTAATGTTTCTCTCTCCTCTCTGAGCTTTCTAAAAGCTTTCACCTCTTCTTGTTCAGTCTCTTTCTCTTCCCTGTTCCCTCAGTCTTCAAGCGGCTCTCACGTTCTGTCTCTCACCTGTAACTCATTTATTCATCTCGTCTCGCCTGGTTAATGAACACACGGCGACTCTACATGTAATTACTGGCCGTCTTCTCTCTCCCATGTTCTCTCTGATCAGACTGACTGTACCGCTACATGAGGGTTTCATCTCTCATGTCACATCAGAGCCATGTTTCTGCACAGTCGGGAGATTGTTTTTACTCTTCTCTTGTATCTCTGGCAAGTTAAATAGGATTTCTCTCAGCTGGTACAAATTCAGCCAACACAGACATACCAGCGAAAAACTTCAATGACAAAAAAGAACAAAACTGCAAACGTGGCAGGGTTTCCTTTATGCATTAAGAGATCAGTGTTTTAAATTAAGTTATTAGATTATACAGTTGAGTTTTGCTCTTTTTTTCTCTCTTTTTTTTTTGCTTTCATTGAAGAAAATGCACAGCTAAAAGACTGTAGACGAACATGGCCAATGCATGCATGTACAATATGTATATATATTTCTGTCTATGTATGGTGGTGTTCTGAAGGACTAAAGTCTATGAAACATACAGTAGACATCCATGCAGACTATATACAGCAACATTCCTGAGTGAAATACGTTTTCAGCTCTGTGTCTCTCCTGCGGCAACAGTAAATTACACAATGGTGGCAAATTGTCTCAGAATATTGCTGCCAACATCAAAGCAAAAACAGTCTATGAAAAAACACTGAAGCTCTTTAGGATTTTGGTGTAAAATATTCACACGTTTGAAGTTGTTTTCATGTATTTTATGTTTTTTTTCTGTCTTTTCTCCAAATGAGTGTTCACTCTGTACAAATGTCAGCGTCATTCAGACTAAATGGATGCTTTGTCCTTTCCTCTCTTCATCCCTCATTCTTTCAAACCCTTCCCTAACTTCTCTCATCTCTTTTCATCCTCCCACTAATTCTCTTCACCTTCTTTCCTCTGTCCGAACTCCCTTCATCTCTTCCTCAGCGATGCCCTCAGACACCTCCACCAATCCTCTCCTCCAGCAGCAGCCTCCACCACAACAGGCCCCTCCCCTCCTCCCTGGCTCCTCTGCGCCTCCTGGAGACCATGTTCCAGGGGTTGGCCCGGTCCCCGGGGCCCCTGCTGCCACCGCCTCTGCTGAGGAAGCTCAGGCCGCTAGCAGTCGGACCATCCCAACGGCCTGCGTGCGGCCCACCCATCCGCTACGAAGCTTCACCAACCCGCTGCTGCCACCACCCATGGGGACCATCGACCCTAAGGTGTACACCTCCATGATGCCACAGTCCAGTGAGTACAGCTGTTTTTCTGGTGTCACATGACTCATTGTTTCACAAGATAAGGACATGCCCAGGTTTTGTTCTGTTTCTACAAGTGAACTAAAGTGACAAAGTTGATATTGTTATGTTTCCTTATATATCACCCAATTACAAAGCATGGGTTGCATTCAAAACATTATGCGTCAGTTTGAAATGTTCTTCAGACGTGTTTCATCCTCTTATGTGTCAATATGTCAGTGGCAAAGTTCTGACGTGATGTTACATGACATAACATTACATGAGCTGATGCGATGAGACAAAACATGACATGTAACATAACATTATGTGATGTGATTTGAAATAACGTGAACCAATATCGCAGTGCTGAAACCGTGAGGTCACCTGATATAACGACACATGACGTGACAGAACATGTCATTGCAGTGGCTGTGTCAAAAATGAAAACCAGTATTTCAGAAATTGTGACATGATGTAATATAAAATAACAAATCATGACTTGATATTATGTGACATGACATCACATGATGGGACCAGAAGTCAGAGCTGAAGTGCATTCAGCTGCAGTTCCTCTAATGTATAGATGCTATTGGAAGAAAAGTCTGACTATTGAAGTGAATGGGAAAAGTCTCACCCCCAACTTCTCTCTACATATACAAAGTCAATACAGTTTTACACAAGACCAGCTCTCTGTGACCTTTAATAGAATTGGGACTGATATATAATGTGTATTCTTAATGAAGACAATCAATCTAATGATTGGATGATTACAATAATGAAACAGGATGCAGTAAGTGAATTCCTGCCAATTCATGTACTTTTACTGTTAACCATCTTCCACTGAAATGTCCTTCCAAGTAGTAAACATGTCCCAATTCTGGATTGAAATTTTTTTTTGTTATTTTTCTTTCAGTGCTCAATCCATGAAACACTAAGAGTCTGGCCTCATTCCTGCAGCCAAAGCGAAAAAAAAAAGAAGAGAAGTGAGGTTCATCTCACATGATGATGAAAACATTATTTTTTGCAAACTTCCCAGCTGGTTCCGCTCTCTGTAGCTGCTTCTGAAGCTCCAGTTTGGTGTTGATTATTTTGTCAGATTCCAGTGATTCTTTCTTTCTTTCTCTCTCTGCTGAACGGCTACACTTTGTTTAATATTTTATTTAGGGAAGTTAAATGTATTAGCCTCAGGCTGCTACACTCTGTGTGTGTGTGTGTGTGTGTGTGTGTGTGTGTGTGTGTGTGTGTGTGTGTGTGTGTGTGTACTGTAAACTATAACCGGCCTTGGCATCAGTCAGATGGTTGGATTTGATCTGGACTGACCTCCCTCGTGTTTCTGTATATGCCCCCCTCCCCCCGTCATCCCTTGGAGCAGCTATATTGTATTTGTCAAATGAAAATCAGACTCTCCTCAGTTGTCTCGACAAATATTGGATGGATTACGATGAATACAGATATTATGGTCACTAATTTGTTTGTTTTGTCTGTATACTTCTATAAAAACATAAATGACTATCCACTACTGCAGGAATGAACACCATTCCTTCAACAGATGCTCCCTCTTTCCCTCTCTCTCTCTTTGTTTCTTTCTTTATACTTTTACATCCCTCCCTCCCTCTCCTTTTTTTTTTTTTTAGATCTTTCTATCTCTCTTTCCTCCCCCTCTGCATCTCATTCTGTCATTTTGTCTGATTGCCTGCAGCACTGTGAACAGAAAACAAAATACTCACCTACAGTACATATGATCCCCGAACAGTGTGTGTGTGTGTGTGTGTGTGTGTGTGTGTGTGTGTGTGTGTGTGTGTGTGTGTGTGTGTGTGTGTAGTTCCATTATGGTTCTGTTTACACGCCCAGGTGGCCTCAGATTAACATTGATTTTCGGCTCCTGGAAAGCTTTCGCTCAGAAATAGCGAGCCTGCGGCAACGCTCGGCTCAACTCCCAGAGACCCCCCACTCACCTTTTGACCACCCCACCCCACCCCCCTTTCCCCAACACAGAGTCTCTGAGCCTCCAAGGCTCCAAGGCCCACCCTCCCCCCTCCTACCCCCTCCTCCCCCCGTCTCTCTATCAAGGAAGAAAAAAAAAACACACTTGTGAGCGATGGCATATATTGCTCATTGTTAGTCTTGTTTGAGTGTTTATCCGGGTCTCAATGATTCCCGTTGTGAAAAGAATAAGATGTTCTCATGGCTTAATTGGATTGTTGTGAGGAGAGTGAAAGAGAGACAGAGAGAAAGAGAGAGAGAGAGAGAGACCTGGGCAGACTGAAGGTATACAGAGTTTGTAAGCTGGATTGAAAGCTGTACAGCAGCCAGGTCAACCAGTTCATCTTCTCATTTATGTGAAATGTTGGAGTGAAACAGTCCAACAAGGAAAGCTGAAGTAAACTGAAATATTTGGGTTCTGCTCCAGAAGTGTCTGGATTATGTTTTTATTTTAACAAGGACATAACAAGGAAACATTCTTATCTGATGAATGTTCACTGTCAACATATTTCAGTAGTTTTTCTACAGTATTGAGCTCCTGGGGTTCAGGAAAAAAAATATTGAAAAGCACAAGATGGTACATATCGACTTTTTCAATATTTAACCAGAACTACCATTCATAACATTCTCAATCAGTCAACTCACATGGAATTATGTGAATGTAGAAAATATATCTATGTTTTTATTTCATTATCCCCTACAAGGACACATCAAGCTTACAACAGCTGGGAGTGGAGAGTGATGATGGGATGGAGATGGAGCTTTTGAAATGTCCAACATGTCTTCCGATAAACAATAAAATACACTGTCGGTCCATGCACCGCAGGACAACACAGACAAGCATTTCTCTGATCTGACGCCCCTTTTGGCAGTGAAGGGGCAATGCAATGGTTAAGGTCTGGTTGGTTTAGGAAAAGATCATGGTTTGGGCCTTCATCATCATGGTTACAATAATAAACACATAGTTAAGGTTAGGAGACGATCATGGTCATGGTTTTTAAAAAAAAACAGCACTGATTTCCAATTGGAAATGTGAAACTCAACAAGCGGGAAACAAACAGCAATCTCCTGTGTCAAGACTGTAGTTTTGTCGATCCACCCATCCACCCCAACCTCCTCCTTACATGGATTTTGTTGCTATATAATAATGTCTCCTGATTTCCTCCTTTGCTCCCATCATAATAACAACAGCTGCTAGAGGAGGCTGTCTCTCAAACATGTCATTGTCAGGATGCTACATGAGCACCAGCAAGTGTCAGAATAGCTTGGTCACCCGGCCAGTATTCGCTGGGTTCGACCAGCCTACCATCTGTTTAACTTGTGGATATTGCAACAAGATTCAGCGTTTCATCTCAAGGAAGCTGTTTAAAAAGATTGATTTCAGAGAAATAAGTGAAGAAATGTGAATGCTTCTTGTTGGCGACACCATTTAATTTACACAATTTAATACTAAAAGGACCAGATGAATATATACTGTGTTGAACATACAATAATTTAAGACTTTTTAGGAGGACGCCTACATGTTCTGTTCATGTTTTCAATAGCTGTCATCACCAGGACAACTATGATACATTCAGCTGAAAGTCACCAGTTAACACAGTCACTGATTAAACCAAAACACTGGCCAGCGTGCTAACCTCAGCTTCAAACAGCCGCTGGACGGTTAAAAACTCTGAATAACAGTTAGTTACTGCTGCAAACTGAAGCTCAAAAGGTTAAACAAGCTTCTTAAAAACAGAAAGAGACGGCAGAAAGATCAAAAAATAGAGTGAACCTAAAAGTACAAAGGTGACAATTGTTTCTGACAACAAAACAAACACAGCCTTCCTGGTTTCCGCTTAGGAGCAGCAGAGGTACTAAAGGATGACAGATGTCTCACTTTACTCTAAATCCAAACACCACAAATGGACGAAAAACGTACAAACAAGACAGAAGTTTTGTTCCCTCCCTGTGAATTTTATTTTATTTTATTTTTTCCCCAAGCCTTGTGGGCCCTTTCATGTCTTCGAGCTAGCCTGTGCATTAAAACAGCGTTGATGCTGATTTCTCCTGGGAAGGCCAAATTCCTGGATGGATGGGCCAGCTGAGCAGCTCAAGTAGTTTTATTTTGTTTAGGCACAAGGCACCACCATCAGCAGCCATATCAGCGATGTCATAGCTCCAACTACTGTGGCCATAGCATGCTACACCGACATGCTAGCAGAGATAATGAAGTGTGACCAGTTTGCAGGTGAATGTTCCTTCTCGCATCTCAGACTTCTTTCCTTGTGTTGGTGGTTTCATTGAAGCTTTTTTGCTGTGATACATTTGGCCACATTAATGGTGGAGTGAACTTTTGACACAGGTTTTGTACATCCAACCATCCACCTTGACCTCCTTCCCACAACGTCCATTCAGTGTAAAAACATCACACTTTCTGGATTGGTATTTTGCTGCCAAATACACTGAGCATTCATGAATCCAGAGTCAACAGCTTAAACTACAGTTTATTTTTCTGCTATGAAAACAGATTAAATGAATAAATATCATCAACGAATTCTGTCTCTGAGTTGGAGCAAAGACGTTTTTTTTTCTTCCTCACCAACCATAGAAACTCATCCTTCTCTGCTTCATTTTATATACATTTTTAAACCAAGACCATCTTCTCTTTTTAAATTGAGCTCCAAAACCCATCTGCAGAGTAAAGTATGATGGTGGGCAGTTGCTCACCTAAACTAGCCTGAATGTGCAGTTTAATGCTGGAAGCTGTAATGGGATTGTCTGACTCAATGTCTGACATTTCAGTCACAGCTGGAGGCAGACACAAGAGTCAGCTGTGATGGATGATTTTAAGTGTATGCCTTCATCTTGCCTCAGAGGACACGTTATTAGCAATGAAAAGCTTTAAAATAGTTAAAAATGATTATCTGTAGCATTTGGTCGACCATGTAGAAGAGAGAGAGGGTGAAACATTTGGTACTTGTTTTATAGTCTTTCTCAAATCATACAGTACCCTTTTTTTTTTTTTTTTTCTGAAGGTTGCAATCTTCAGTACCCCCGATGATACAAAAGCCTTACTAGTTGTTATGTTTGTGCTGAGAGTGGTGCAAGAGGAACAGCCAGGAAGTTACTAAAATGATAGACTGGAGACTATGAATATCCACTGTAAATTATATGGAAATCAGAGAAAAACATGACAGCATCAGTTTGTTCAAATACTGAAAGTAAATGTTAAAAAGTTTTTCTGACCGGCAACTTCTAATAGTCGTGCACAAATTCACTTTGATTAAATCTGCAGTAATGGTTTGGCGGGCTTTAGCCACTTGGAGCAGCAGAAACAGGCACTAACACAACACTGACATATTATCACCTTAAAGTTGATACGGCAAACTGGGTAGTAAACAGTTACTTATTTACATATCCAGCAAATATGGAACATTAGTATTCCAGCATTTATGTGTGGTGTTATTTTTAAAATTGCAGGATTCAGGTTAAGTAGGCCATAATAAAAGAAAAGAAAAAGGAAACTTAAAAGGAAATTGGCTATTAACATATAGTATTGTGAAATTGCAACTTAAAAATGAAAAGAAAGGTTGAAAATCCTGAAATGGAAACTAGACAAGCATCAATGTAAATGCTCAAATTAAAAGCTTAAATTGAAATATGTAATTGAAAAAGGAAGTTAAAACATATTAGAACATTTGAAGATATAAGTGTTATCTTTTTGTTTTGTTTTTTTATTTTCCTCCATCCCTTTTGCATTTGCCCAATCAAAATACCACAAGAAATTAGGCAGAATACAAACACCAACACCACATTAGATAATTTTATTCAAATGTAGCGTACATTTTAATCAAATTTTCCAAAAACTGGCAAAAGAAAATGTGTGTGTGTATTTCCATACATTACTGTTATGTGGAAATGAGGAGTTGGGCTCATCAAGATAAACTACTGGTGGTCTTAATTCTCCAGTCCAGAACCATGTGAGGAACGTGATGGAAAATTGTACACATTGAAAATATGCATAAAAACAGATGGAGGTAAATACACTTGTTGACAGGGCCATTTAAAAATCATTGCCAGGACTACAGCGATTAATTGTTTTCTTTTTTTTTTCCAAGAGAATGGCACAGATTGATGAAGCAAGTTGATGACATGCTGGCATATTTTCCATCTCCATTTATGTCTTATTCACCAGACATTCATCACACAATCTGACATGTCTCAAAGCTGATATTGTACAATCTGTCACAGATTTACACCAAGATTTCATTAGACGCATCTCACAGTGTGACATGACATGAACCTGAAAGTCTGTGGTTATCATATGGAGTGGGTATAAGGATTTGACAGGAAATCAGGTTGGTAGTTGTTGACATACCTGACAGTTGGACAGGTACACTGACACAAAAAATGCCTGTTATTTTTTATCCTCCATATGTTACATGGCAAGATCTGCACACTGTTTAAACAACTCCAAGGAGGCAAAAAATCCTCCTCAAAACATTTATTGCAGCTCACCACTCTGTGCAAAAACTGCTTGCACTTTGTCTCTTTTTATGTACGAAATGGTGAGGTGGAATGAAGGTTTTGAGGAAGATTTTTTGCCTCCCTGGAGTTCTTTTAAAGTGTGCGGATCTGATCTGCTGCCATGTAATCTACTCACAGAGACTACACACCTGTTGCCAATCACTGAGTAGGACAGAGCAAAGACGCAACAGTGCTTGGACATTTTTGTCCTCCATATTTATATCATGTTAGGATGCCCAAAAATCTGACATCTAAATAGAAAAAGAAAATTATTTGTGGGTATTTTTTTTGAATAGAGGAAAGAAACATTAACTCATTCAAAAGAGCATGAACAACTCGTGTAGTTAATTGATCATTGTACTGAGGATGGTGAGCAGAGCGGTAGGTAAATCCAGGTGAAAGCTCTTATCACATTCATGTGACCTGTTCAAACCGACCTGGTGTCAAGAAGGTTAGATAGGAGATAAAGAAAAGAGGACATCTTAACTTGAACCTTCAGGTGTGAAGTAAAGATGGAGTTGTGAAGGGGGTGATGGAGTTTGATCAGACAGAATCTTATAAATCTAATATATATATATATATATATATATATATATATATATATGGCGAGGTGGTCAGAATGTACACTGAGGTCTTAATAAGCTGAAGGTTTGCAGACTTTGTCGTGGCACCATTCAAATCACAAAGTTCAGTGTAGTTCTGTTCCCTTTTATATGGAGGCCCAGTTCTACTAGGAAAAGGGAAAAAAACAAATGAAATTAGGACTAACAGTATGTTATAATTCAAACATTTGTCAAACATTTGACATGGTAAGTCAAAATCATGATATACCAAGTCAGTATTTTACTAACTAGCTGAAAGATTATGAGGAAATTAATCTTAACTGTGAGATGTTAAGTCAGTGTTTTGAGATGTGTATTCATAATTATGAAACAATAAGTCAAAATTAGAAGACACTAAAAAGTTTGATTATTATCAAATTGATCAAATGCTAATTGTATGCTTTGTTGTCAATGTTTTGACATCATCATCATCATCATTTTGATCTACATTATGGATTAGCATCCCATCATTTAATATTTGAATTAGGATCTCCCAATTTTGACTTGAATATAATTTTTGAGTATATTTATTGTCATCATTTTTTTTACTGGCAGATTGGCCCCATACATTTACAATAAATGGGAAGTGTACCATTGATTAGGTGGAAAATACTTTTCACCTGTGAACATTTTTATTTATCATAGTTCCTGCACAAAATACTGAAATACTGAAAATACTGAAAATACTAGGAGCTACTTTACATAAATCCCCAACAACCTGAACCACTCAGCCTGTCTGTGCACTTGTCTACCTGACCAATGAGGGAGCACCTCATTGATCAGGTAGGAAGGTGCATAGACAGATAGACATCAAACAGACAGGCAGACAGACAGAAAATAAAAAAAAGATGAAACAGGCAGACAAAGAAATACCAAACTCCTGTGTGAAGCGGAAGAGATGCCGACTCTCCCTCCAGAGACATGGTGTCTCCTCAAAGACACTTTTCATCTTTAACTGTATTTACTTCAAACTGTCCTTGGGATCAATAACTATGCAGGGGGCGGGGTTATCACCTCCTATCGCTGTAAATCTCTCTATCTTTGCCTTCGACCCAGAAACAGAGACAGATACCGCTGATGTGGCCCCCAGCGGGCGTTTCGCACCTCCACTCCAGCTTGTCTGGTAAATATATCCACCTCTCTGAGCAGACGAGCCGCCGGTCCCCCCAACACCCCACCCACCCCCACGTCTCTCTGACAAACCCCCCGAGGGTGAGCCAGGCACCGTGAAACTATCTTTTATGGCTTTTTCCATTGTGGATGTGTAACCTTTGCTTTAGCTCTGTATTTCTTCAGCTCATTGTGTTTTTCCACAAAGTGTTTTTTTCTGGAGCTCAGTTCAGTTTGGATTCGGTCTGACAGCACGGTGCTGAGAAGTCATACAAACACATTTGGTTCTGCTTCATTTTGAAATGAACTTGGCAGGGATTTCTACAACATATTTACAGGCATTCAGAGCCACACAAGGTCAGTGTTACTTTGAAAATAAAGTACTGGGACTGAAAGATACAGTCCAAAGACTAACACTCTGTAGCCACTCTAACGCCCTTGTAAGGTTGTGATGCCCCATGCACCAGAAAATTTGGACTGATGAAAACTGGAGGAACAAAGTAGATACACTTAGATAGTTACCACTCGCTGGGCGCACATTCTGACCAACATGTTGAAAGGTCACCTAATTCTGCCTCTTCCTGCCATCTCAAGCTGCCTGTCAAAAAGATATAGACGAACCCTTCCTCAAAGCAAAAATAAAAAGAAGTGGGTAGCCCACAGATGTATTAAGAGAGCTGAATATGACACTGCCACTCAGCCCTGCTGCCAGTTTTCCCCTGGGATCACTACTGTAATGAAATAATTGATAAAACCGTCTGCCAAATGACAAAGCAGTGGCCTTAAAAGTATTTTCCCCATAGACCACCATTATAAGCAAGATGTCTGTAAAGCTGTTGTGTAAGACAACACAAACTGCAATCAGGGTCAGTTATTAGTCTTTGTATTGTGAATTTTTAAATGATGAAGGTTTCATATTATTTTTAAAACTTTCCCAGAGTTTAGAAAAGCAAAAGGTTTTTTGAGTGTTTGGTGTCATCCCAATGTAAAATGTATGCAACCCTGAAAGCTAGAAAACTTTTATGGGTCATTGGCGAGCAATTTTCATTCAGCGAACCTTTACAACTGGTGTCTAGTTCTTATAATACCAAGCCTCTGTCATTGATTACCTTCTTACTGTATAAGTAATAATTGCTTCGTTAACAAGGTTACCAAAAAATAGCCTTCACATGCCTCAGGTTATCTCCCCCCATCATATGCACCACAACCCCCCTAGTTTGTGAGCTATTGTAGCTAACAAGCCAGCAGTACATGCTAGCTAAGTGGATGTTAATGCTAGGAAGCGTTAACAGCTAGGAAGCGTTAACAGCGCTACCTGCTGGTTGGAAGCGCTACTTAACACAGTTTATCCAAACTAAGTATTTGTTGCATGGACTCTGGTCTGACAACTGACTGCAGACCATGCTGTATCTCTTTTATACGCCAGTAAAAAAGGGTTACATAAAACTGGATGATATAACACAGCTAATATACAGCACCAGTCAAAAGTTTGGACACACTGAGACTGTGAACTCTGTGCTAGGCTTGTGCCAATTGGCGATCGGATCGTATATCGACGATTGGCGGGATAATCAAGATGAGCCATTTTTCTGGCTCTGGTACAAGATGGTGAGGTTTCCATTAATCCCACCTACAAGTCTTTGATTGGCTGATTTTTTTCTCCAAGCCGTTAAAGAGTTATCAATGAGCACAACACCAAAGCTATATGAATAGCTGGAAAAAGGTTTGGGATCAGGATAGTGTTGTTGCATGCAAAAAATTTTGTCTCAAAGAATGCTGTCATTTGGGGACTGGGAGGGACATAGTTTTGTGGTGTTTGTAGAAAAAGAAGTAGGTTGGAAATCGTTTTTCTGTGTCTTGAAGATTTTAAAAAGCCGTTTAAATCCAGCTGTTTTTTGTTCTCTGGTGTAATTCACTTGTATGAAGCCTGTTCCAGGTGTTTTGTTTTGCAGCGAGGAGAATGGATGTTTATTGATCAGGAAGTGAAGGAGTGCAGTGCAGGGAGAGGAGGGGATTGTGGGTAGAAGAAGCCTGAGGATGTGTTCAGACATCAGGAGGGCTTTGGAGGAGGAAAAAAAAATAGACATTCCTCTTTTGTCTCCTATTTTTCCTCTTCCACATTGTCTTTCATTTTCATTCTGTTTGTGCTTTTTTCCCTCCTCACTCACTAAAGATGCAGCTTCTGAATGGTATTTGTATTATGAGACAGAACAGTTGAATGTATTAAATGCTTCTTTGTCTTCTTGTCCGCTTTTCTGTTTGTTCTATTGCTTGGATGTTTGTTTTTTTGTGTGTCTGGTCAATTTGTTTCCTTATTTGTGTGCTTGTCTTACCATTTTCTTGCATGAATGCATTTTTGTTCTAGTTATTTAGTAACTGAAAGGACAAATCTAGAATGATGGACTTCTGAATGGATAGACAGGTAATTCATCAAATGACTAGTTGAATGGATGTTAAATGAAAGGAAAAGGATGGATGGATGGATGGATGGATGGATAGATGGATGGATGGAGGGCTCAGACCTCAGATCTGTTTCCTGTTCAACGCTCCACTTAGTTGCATATGATCTTGTCATTTAGATCAATCAATAGATCAAACTGTTCCTGTCAGCGCTCACATGGACGTCAATATTAAACAGCAGCTTTCAGCTTTACGATTGTCTCTGGAAAGCTTGTTCACAGGCAGTAACTGAGGACTGACCAGATGATCCAAGAATAAATAATCCCTGTTTGAAATCAAGGGTTTCAAACAGACAAAAATCAAGATAGTTGCTCTGTCTGTCTCTAAAACCACAGATTATACTTGTGGTTCTGTCTCTAAAATCACTGATTACACTCACTCTTCTGTCTCTGAAATCCTTGATTTCCCTTGACATTCTGTCTCTAAAATCACTAATAATTTTGCTGCTCCTTTTCCAAAATCGTTGATTACGCTCGCTGTTCGGTCTCTAGAATCATTGATTATGTTTCTGTTCGATTACACTGTTCTGTCACTAAGATCATCGATTACACTTGCTGTTCTATCTCTGAAATCCTTGATTAAATTTGACATTCTGTCTCTAAAATCAGTGATTATGTTACTGCTTTATCTCTAAACTCCTTCCACTCACCATTCTGTGCCTACAATCACCGATTTCGCTGAAGTTTGTCTCTAAAATCATTGCTTATATTGCTGTTCTATAATGCTCTTAATTACACAGCGTCCTGTCTTGGATGACGGAAGTTATTCTGAGCTAACTTGTCTTTCAAATAGGATCAAATAGGATGTAAAATGATGAGCACAGCTCCCAGCTGTTTATATAATGTTTTGAAACCAGAACTTTTCCTTCCTGCCCAGGTGCGAGCCTCCCTAAGCCCCAGGTGAAGACAGCATCTCTTGGTCAGGCCGGTAAGGCTCGCTCCCCTCTGCTGCCCGTCTCAGTCCCCACGGCGCCGGATTTACCAGAGGAGGGAGGAACAAAACCTGCAGAGGATTCAGCTGCCAACGTAAGCCTAGACCAAAGAAACGTAGCAAATGTTGGTGGTTTAGCTTTAACCTCAGGTACATCACTCAGTAAATACATCTAACTGGCCAAAACTTGGGTTTCACATAATGTATATGTGAGATCACAGAGTTTTCATATAGTTTTCACATGGAAATATAAAAATCACATATGCACATGTGCTGTTTAGGGGCTTTGATGTTACAGTGGGAGATACTTTTATACACTGTTTCAGGCATTTAGAAACAGTGAATCAAAATGGTTTTGAGCACATCATCATTTCTTTTTGAGATTTTTTGTATTTTACTGTGCTGTTGTTTGTAGCTGTTGCCATGGGAAACATCAACCAGAAACAGCTGTTAGACTTTTTACATCAGTTGTCTTTGAGCTTGTGTTGTAGTAGTGCACCACAGAGACCATCTTATAATACATCTGGAGCTTCCTCAGTGTGGTAGAGTTTGTCCTGAACTTCACATGACAAACTATCAGCTTATCTAATGGTTTGATATCATGAGAAGCTTGCAACCTAAAACTGGAGCCATGGCTGTCATTTTAGACACTGCAGTGTTGAGGAGGCATGTGAGCAGTGAATGCAAAGATCCTGACTGGCATGTGGATATAGATACAAAAACTGTATAAAAGGTTTACTCACAGCAATAGAATTTATATCTATATATTTTTTGTATTAATTTCTCTCTTCAGTGTCTGCTGTTTTGCTTCTAGTGATACAGTATATCACATTACATCTAGTGTACTTGGAAGTATTGACTGATTGATTATCGGTACAAGATGACAACAGACACAATACAACATCACTCCTTACAGCAGCCAGAATCACACAGAATGAGTGTTTTGTAGTGGACGCCCACTGCATCACCTGAAGTAAAGAGGACCTCAGCTAACCTCAGAAGAAATGATTACATTTTTATGAAATCTAGTATTAGGAGTATTAAGCCTCAGGGAGAAAACCATGTATTTAATGAACAAGGTGATTGTTTAAAGATCATGCATCTAGAAGGGCAGCTAGATGTGAAATATCTGCAGGAAGTGTTATGTTTCATCAATGTTTAGCTTAACACTGATTAATAAAACTGCAAAGTAGAAACGATTAGAAGCAAATAAATATAGTTCTTGTGTTAAAAACAGAAGCGAGCAGCAGAGCGGTGAGTATGACATGTCTGTTAATGTTGTACTGATTGACTTAATGCTGTGGGCGTTATGTACATTGTACTGAATTTATTAAGACAACAAATAAGCATGGAGGAAGTGTGCAGTTTGCATCAAAAGGTAATTAAATCTAGAGTTCCAAGTAATCAGCAAGACTACTTACTGAAATATGATCTTATATAATGTAGGAAACTAGAAATAAAGGTCTGTCTCTAATAGAAATAAGCATGTTAGTGCTACTATGTTTCTAAATGACCTTCACTTTTGGATTTCTGTCACTTACTGTATCTGCAGACATAAATATACATTCATACTGATTAATGTATGTATAATATGTATAATACTGAAGTCAGACTCAGGTACTTTACAGCTGTGTAGCAGGTGTCAGAAGTAACAGGAGTCATAGTAAAACTCTCTTCAAACATCCAGCGAGGAGGAAAGATGGGGAACAGATACAGAAAATATACGAGAGAGAAAAATAGAGAGAAAAAAAGACAGAGGGAGGATCAGACAGCCTGAGGAAGAGAGAGTCACACACTCACTTCACCTGTTTCCTTCCTGCCAGTGTGTCGGTGGCCTTTCAGCTGTAGAATAAAACAGAGTTCATTAGTGACTGAGACTGAGGAGCGGTAGGAAGAAGAAAATGAGGAGGGAGGAGGAAGAGAGAAGAGAAGATAAGGAAAGAGGCATAAAAGACGCTGAAGTGAGGAGGAGGAGGAGGAGAAGAAGAGGAAGAGAAAAGGGAGGAGGAGACAAAGAAGGGAGACGGGTGGGTGTAGGAGTGAGGGAGGGGATGTACAAGTGGGTGAGGAAGGACAAAAAGGAGGATTTGAAGAGGGGAAAGGAAGAGGATGATGAAGACGCTATATGAAGATAAAGGGAAGGGGAGGACAAGACGTGAGGACAGAGACAAGGAGAAGGAGGGAGGAAGGAAGAGGAGAGGAGCGAAGAGCAAGGAAGGTAGCTGGAAGAAGGAGGAGGAGGAAGAAAAGGAGGAGGGAGAGGGGAAGACAGGGAGGAGCTATGGGAAGATAAATTGGACAGCGGAGAGGAAGAGGAGCAGAGGAAAGAGATGGTGGAGAGAAGGAGAAGAGAGGAGGAGGAGGACAAGTAGAGAGAAAAATGACAAAGGGATGATGTGGAGGGACGCTGGACGTAGGGTCTTGTTAAATATTCATATGTGACTCAATGACAATAGGACAGGAAGAGGCGTTGCCACGGAAACGGGGAGAGGATAGAGGAGGAGAGATGAGGAGACAAAACAAGGAGACGAGAGGTGTGAGGGAGGCAGAGGCAAGGAAAGGGTAGGTGTCGCCGTAGCAACTGGGAGAGAGGGAGGAATGCTTCAGGGGGAAGACGGATGGAGGGGAACAGATAAAAAGGGAGGAGAAGGGTAGCCATGACAACGGGAGGAGAGGAATGCTTGGGGAAGGACGGAGAAAAGAAGAGAAGAAGACAGGAGAGAAATTAAGGAGAGGAGAGGAAAGAAAGAGGGAAGGAGAGACAGATACAAAAGAGGAGACAGAGGAGGGAGGGAGGAGGTAAGATGAAGGAAATCAGGAGAGAAGCAATAAAAGTGATAAGGATGAGTGGAGAAAAATGAGATGGAAGGATGTAGAGAGGAGAGAGAGAAAAAGGGGTGTTAAAGGTCAGCAGGTCTTTCTCTTCATCTGCTGCTCTATCTCTGTAATTGATCTAGTCTTTTCCCATCAGCCCTCTGGCCTAACCATCACACACATACACATACATACACACTGTGTGAGTGATTAATGTGAGTACAACATGATTATACTTTTATTATGTTGTTACACCAGTTCAGTATTTCATCGTAGTACGGTTGGAAAGGGTTGATATGGATAACATCTCTGCAAGTCCATTGGTTCCTACTGAGGTAAATCTTCAAAATATAGTGTTTAATTTAAAGAAAAAAGGCTCAGTAGTTCCCTAAAAGAGCTGGGCGCTGTAGTTTTTAGCTAATTTTACTCAAAAAGGAGGAAATTGTGCAAATGTGTTTGTCTACTGAGTGTTTCTGGCAGCAGGACGGTGTGTGTGTGTTCATGGTAATGATGGAACATGTCACCCTGTGCAACAGTGTGATTCATCAATATGTTTTTAATAGGTTTTGGACAAGAGTGGAGTTCTGTAGCACAGAGGAATAAGATATGTGAGGCTTTGATATACACAGAATACTTGTTAGTAGATCAATTCATCGTTGTCTTTTTTATGAGCTTTGCTGTCAATAAGAAAAATAGAGAATATCACCAGACTCATTTCTGAAGTCTGGAAAGTTGTGAACCAAACTTCAGGTTGAAAATGTGTGTTTTTAAGCACCGTGTTTGTCTTCATACATAAGGAGGGAGGACAGAGTGCCCTCTAAACTCCCACCGGCCCGACTGCCTGCCTGATTCAGACACACTCTCTCTCTTTTTGTGTGTGTTTGTGTCCTGGCCTGCTGGTTCTCATCTGACCAGCGGGTCACTGGTTCACACACATATACAAAATGCATCAGCTGACCTTTAACCGTAAACACAGCCGACGTCCTCAGACTTCTTTCACGCAGTTTCGCTCTGTCTGAGAGACGGAGCCGGTGGTGAAGTTTAGACTTTCAGACAGAGAGGGAGGTCACACAACAAGTAAGTTATGATGAACTCGCTGAGGTGGAAAGCATCCTAATGCTTTATTCTCATCTATTTCCTGTTTATTATTATTACTATTATTATTATTATAGTTAGGGCTAGGGGCAGTGTAATTTTGTAGCTCAGTCTCATTATTCTTTAAAATTGCGACAATGGATCTCTGTCAGGATACTGAATCATCATTTCCTGCTGCTGGTGTTGTAATTTTCAGCTTCAGAATATCAGGTCTTTTAAGTTCAAGGCTCTGAAGATTGAAATCCAGACTAGAGAAAGTACATTTACTCTTTTTTGTATGTAGGTCAAAAAGTCATTTTTTAATTTTATTATGACCTAGCTTTACTCGTACAGCTTCTCTATTACTGTGTGAAGAAAGAAAGAAGATGATTAACATTTATTTATACTTCATTAAGTAATAAAACAGCAATATTTAGAGCAGCAAAGCCACTATAGAACCTAATATCTCCCTGTCAGCTTTCCCTCCCTTGCACAAACTTATCATACATCACTGGTTCCAGCCTGATGAATGTCACCTGTTCATGAGGAGGTGAACGTTTGTGAGATTTCATCATTAGCATAATCGACACCCCTAAAAATGTCCATATATGGCGTTTCATTCACAAAAATGTCACCAAAGAGTAAAAAGATGAATTTGACTCTGTGTAGCTTTAGCTGTGCTTTCAGAAACCAGCAGACACATTTATCAGTCAGTACACATATAAGAGGAGCTGAAACAATTAGAAAAAATATGAATCCAGCTGTCAGAGACGTGTCATCAGAGCAGCGCTGACCTGTGACAGAAATAAAAAGGGAATCATTTGCAATGACATGAAGTGAGACACTAAAAAAAAAAAAAAGTGTTTCTAAAGCAAAGTGCTGGGTAATATGAGAGGCGGTCATGTGACAGTCACAGAGATATATTAGAGGGGAGAAGATTACAACCTACAGTAGGTGATGTTACACTGTCAGATGAGACATGCAGGAATATTCCCAGGCTGCTGTTTACAACTACTGAAACAAGGAAGCTGCTGAGCTGAAATATGACGATAAAAAATCACAAAATTGAAAAGATATCACAGTAAATTGAAAGCCATGATGATGATATTACAACTAAAGCAAGACTAAGACAGTTAATATCAGTATATAGAGGAAATAAGAATAAAATCTGTTCAACAATGTGGGCAGAAACCTGGAGGCATGTACAGACAGTTTTCCGATGTATCTACGTCAGTGTGAAACAGAGATCACATGTGCTCGGCTGGCTCCGCTGTGTAGGGTTGAATCTCTGATGGATTATAGAGTGTGAATCCAGGTCAGCAGGCCAACAGAGATAACAGGATATCACAGAGAAACACGGAGCATCGATGGGCATGTTATCCCATCAGTGCAGCGTTTACTGACTCGGTGAAACTCTGCTGTTACGGGTCAACAAATGAGAT